>NW_027526263.1:294626-559394 GCF_048455015.1 Haemaphysalis longicornis | reverse complement strand
TTTAACTGAATAAATATTGAGGATGGCATAAACAACAGCCGGGGTGGGTCAGTAAAGGAGTTCTCACGCAGGTCGATATTGTTTGGGGGTTCCTCGACGCGTATGATTTCGCGTGCGAGTTTGTGGAGAAGGCGTATCTTCGCGACTTCGTCGACTAACTGACGAAAAAGAAGAGCAAGGCGTCCACGCACCGGTGATGAAAAACGTTGTTCAAAAATATCTACAAACGTTCATTTTCACCGTTTCATTATGTTGCCCGCTGTATTTATGCGTTCCCATTCGAACAAAAGGCCCCTGTTGAGGTACACTGACAGGAGCCCTCAGCAAAAGTGACAGGGACAGTGAAAATCTCTTGCAGTCAACGCAAACTGCTGAATTGGGGGGACTCTGCGAACTCTAGCAGCTCTCGTCACCATGCTAGTACTGAACAACAAGCATCATTAAAGCATGATCACAACAGGCGATATTTTTTCTGGGTTGCTCAATTCAACCGCGCCACAAAGGGGAGATGTGGGTATCCATTGGCAACAGTATTGGCGGGTGATGGCCATGGTGTTTAGTGGTTCCTCAACGTATATTTTAAACGAGTGGCTTTGGGGAAAACAAAAGGAATATTGAGATGTAATCCCCAAAAAGAGTACCAGAAAAACCTTGCCGTCGAAGCACACAAGCCCCACGCATTAGACAATACACACTACGCTATATTTTCAAGTGTTGCAAATAGACTCTATAGAAAGCGCGAAAATTGGAAGAACTACACGTCACAAAGATGCCTATGAATTATCCAGGATCCCATGACTTTGGCAGAAGCTGTGACACCTCTCGTCTTTGCAAGCCAGCGGAACTATGTTACCTTTACTTAACCAGCGGGCACATGGATTTGGCTTCGTATCAATGTCGACCCCATGGGAAGTTGTCTTCTGCTATAACTGATCTGGGTACCACACGCAAGTCATTTGCAACACTCTGAATAAACGGTAAAAATACCCAAAAGCGGGGGAAAAACATTCCGCTCGCAAGTCTGGAGGATTACGCCATCCGTTCGTGTTTCGGTGCCAGAAGATGAAAGGAACCCAAGCGTGGAGCTGCCGCTAAGTTCGGCGATAAATCAGTGACAATGCCGAGCTCTTCGCGTTAAATAAATTAGCTCATTCTGCCCCAAGCTTCAGTCTCGTTTTCTTATTGCGAGAATCTCTTTTCTCCCACTGTTTTTGTTTATTTTAGCGCCATTCTTTCATCTTCCGCCGGGTTCTATTAAAACTTCAATTTGAGCACAGCGGCTCCCGGGAGCCGAGGTTGTTCGTTATTTTCGAAAGATTAACGTCCACAGCCTGAACAGAAAGCGGATTACCGCGGCTTCGTTCCTCTGACATTGCGAATCGAATTTCTTTATTCTCCCCGCAGTGCTTCGGCTTCTCCCGATTGGCTCGCTTCACCTCCTTTCACGCGCTTTCTTACGCGCTTTTCTCCTGTCATATTCCCGAACCGGGATCGAAACGCACTGTAAACGCTCGCCCGGTATCTGTGCGCTATTGTTCTATACCCTTGCGCGTGATGCACGCCCGATGTGGAGCTGGAGTAACAACTCTTCCCCTTTTTAGTTCCGCTTGGGCATCGCAAGAAGAGTTGCAGATTGCATTTGCTGTTGTTGTTGTTGTTGTTGTTGCATGCAGTTGTTGTTTCGTATTGTTGTTGTAATTGTTGTTTTCATTGTCGTCACTAATTAGGCACGCGTGGTGATGCAGGCGGTATTGCGGGCAAATAAAACAGTATCCAGGGAGATATGCGCCAGCTGCGCCTTCGCTGTCTTTAAACCTTTAGTCGCAGTCATGCGTGGGTGTTACCGAATTTCCGCGTGCGGGGCGGAATTATGGCGCTCGTGAGTCCTAACAGACTGTTTCAGACAGAGAGAGAAAAAAAAAGTAAAGGAAAGGCAGGAATGTTAACCAGGCTATGGCCTAGTATGCTATCCTGCACGAGGGAAAGGGGAACAATGAGGAAAAAGAGGAAAATAGAAAAAGAAGGGGAAAGGTACGGACAGAGCATGGAGTGGTGTGCCCAGCGGTAGGACACTATAGACAAAAAAGTTCAGACAGTTCGTAGAGAGTAGTCTTGCGCTACAGTCTTTTGTGCAATTCCGTCGTTTTGAGGAAACACAGGAGCGCTTTTGTCGCCTTGTCCGCAGACGACGGAGAAGGCCAGTGGCCCAGGATTGCCTCCTCAGGGAACGGGCGCCGAGAGTCTAACTTTCGTAGAGTCGCAGAGAGCTGGCTGCGTTCGGATGAAAACCGTGGACAATCGCAGAGGACATGTCGTATGGTCTCTGGTGTGTCACAGACTTCGCACGCCTCACTGGCTGCCATTCCAGTCAATCCATGCCCTCGACCCCCATCTTCAGCGCCCCCTCCCATTAGGCCTCCCACGATCTGATGCAACCATTCTTTGTCGCCTCTGGCTTGGAGTCGCAATCAAAAATGCTTAATCCTATTTCAGACAGTATTCTTCTTATCAACATAAGGGAGTGAAACAGGCTACAAGTTTGATTATCCACAGCCACTGCTTGAAAAAATTTACAGCCCTCGTTAAAGTACACTACGCGCAGTACCCAGTGTCCTGATGGTAATGTTATTTCTCCACAAATTAAACGGGCTGTATATTCTTACGTTTGATAATTACATTCCCTTTTCTTGTACTGCAATGATATTGCTTTTTTTAAGTCAACCAAGAAAATTGTTTTTTTTTGCAGGCGATAATATTGCAATTACTTGAAAATCAATCATGGTACGTGAATGCAAAGCAATGTTTTTAACGAGAGCTATCCTAGGATAGCTTTAACGAGAGCTATCCTACGTAAATCCCAAAAAATAATTGGCAGAATTCTGAAATAGTAACACACGTCAGAAAGCTGCTGCTGGCTATACGCGAGAGGGCTTTCTTGTTAGCGAATAGCTTCAAGGAGCTTAAAAAAGCAAGAAGAAAAAAAAACGAAGGTGAAAAAAAATCCTGGAGGGCAAAATAACTATAAAAAACGAGGGTGGGGCAAGAGAAAAAGCGCGATCAAATCGCTTTTCTGCTGTAAGTTTGACGTAAATTATGGGAGCAATTAGTCAGATAGTTATGTAAATGAATGCACGAGACTATTGTGTTCGTTTCATTGTTTGACGTCCTCATCAGCGCGAGCTCGAAGTGACCGGTACTGACAGAGAATAAGTAGAACAAACGAGACAAACAGAGCAAGAATGAAATATTAAATTATGTTAAAATATTGCAGGTACTCAGGATTAAGACATAAGGCGTGTCCCTTCAATACCTACGCGCAGTTTTAACCACGCAGGCGTGCAACTACATGCGCCTAATATATTTGAACACACGGGAGATAATCACTTGAATTGACACAAAAAACAGCGATATAAGAAGGAAAACGGACTACGTTGATTGGTTCGCCCTGACGTATTCGAGTCAAAATCATGCTCTCGGTACATTCCACTGTCCCGACAATGGAGATTTTTTTATACTAAGTACATTCTGTTGCGTTGTTTATTTTAGCTCGCATGAACGCGAAACCGATTGATTCGGGGTTTAACGCGCCGTAGCTACACTGGGGCCTGCCGTAGTGGGGGGCTCTGGAGTAATTCTGAACGCCCGGGAATCTTTAGCGCGCGAATAAATGTCGAAACACAGGTGTTTTTGCTTTTCGCCCCAATTAAAAAAGCAGCTGCCATGGTCGGCAATCGAACCCGCGTCCTTGGTCGCAGCAGCACGACGACATAGCCACTGAGCCACCGCGGTAGGATTAACGTGAAATCACATATATGGTCGCACTACCAACGAAAGAGGCATATCGTAAGCACAAAGGTTTCAGAGTGGCGCATGTAACAAGTGGTCTTTTGATGTCAGTGTTTTGACATATTGCGATGGTTAGGACAACAGCCTGAGCCTGGCGCCATTTGGCTTGCGCAAGTTGTGGTTGTTAGCCGCATTCTACAGCATAGTAAATCTTTTTTTGCCGGTGTCCGATTCCGATCATGCACGCACATACACACTCACGAAAAGAAACCGCAGTTTGCTTACTTAGGTGAGGTGTGGTGAGCTCAATCTACAGTTTCTAATGCGAAGCCACTTCACTGTGTATATAACAGCAGTCATGTTTTTTAACGCGTATAATGCGCATTGTTTTTTATTAGCCGCATTCACATGCAATAATTGTTAAAATCAAAATTGTAATAAAAGGGGTCTGTAGGGTCATACGTACATGAAAGCGTAGTCCCCCCTCCCTCAAAGTAAATTAGAACCCGAAAAGGATCGTCTTCAGTGACAAAAAACGCACTGTAAAGCAGATTCAAATGCATCGCAAACGAAAGTAAAAGCCTTCGTACGTACATTTTTTTGAAAGATTTGCCAGCAGTGAACCTGGCGAAATAAGTGCGGCGGATTTTCGTTTATTTTGCAGCGTATACTCTGTATTTATAACCCCGTCAGTTCGCTTCCCTCCGCCATTTAGTATTCTCGCCGAACGCCCAAGGCAACCTTCGTTTTTTTCCCCTGCATTTACATATTCCCGCCACGTAACGGCGCGTGTTGCATACAAATACGCCGTTTTGCATATATCCACGAAGCGCGGTGGGCAGCAGGCGCGTATACGGCAAACGGAAATGAGCTACGCGCGTAACCATTCATGGCTGGCATTCTCTGTCAATGGAGACTGTCTACGCCGCCAACTTGGTATTCGCAACATCGTTGACCACAATATACAGTAACACTTCGTTAACTGGAAGAAGCAAACACTGGGAAATGTTTCGAGATAAGCGGATTTTCGAGATAAGCCAAGTTTCGCGAAAAAGCCGCTACTTGGCTACGTCAAATCTTGCTTTTCATAAGAGTTCGAAAGAGAAAAAAAAAGGTGGTGCTGGCTGCAACAAGAGTTCTCCGGGGAACGCCTGCACTCGATACAATTTTTTTCATCGCAAAAGGCACCCGCTCTCTCCATCAGGTTTTTCCCCGCACGACACACTTCTATCTTCGAATACGGGGAGGAGATTTTAGAGTGGCGCCCTCAGCGGTGTCAACGAGAAACTGAATAGAGGGGAAACAAAGCAAACAACAGTCTTTTTCACATGGCCGAATAGGTATCTTATATTTCTGGAGATCGATATTTAGGCATTTATCCAATTTTAGACAGCACGTTTGAGTATATGGTGATCTGAAAGAATTACTCCAACTGTACACATTTCCCGAGAATATTTTGATGCCTGTTTTACAGCGTTTTGTCCGAACTAAAACTCCACTTACCTGACATTCAGCCGTCCCTCTACGAGAGCAGCCGCACTCAGTCATTTTTACCATGGCTATGAGAATCCGTACAACTGCTGCACGAGAAAAGATATTAAAAGAAGAAACAGAGGAGCGAAGTCTCCGACGTTGTTTAGTTCTCGGAGTTCGAATCCCAGTTTGGTAAGAAACTGCATTCGCGTCGGTGTACTGGTTCCCCGACAGGTGCAAAACTTGGTCTCCCACACTGAACATAGTCCCACCCAGTAGACCCTTACAGCGGGAGAGTTACAACACCTTCACAGGCTTTCGCAGACTATATCCGCGCAAATACACGCGACACTGACCTGCTTATACGCGCATGAAAAGCAAGTTCGCTAATCGCGCGCGCCTGCAGGAGCCACCGAATTGCCCTCACGGCTGCCCACGCTTTCTTCGCCTGCTGTCGTTAAGGCGAGGGAAAAAATAGGAGCAGTGACTTCCCGCATTTTTGTGTGTTTGTGTTGATTCCGACAATCCAATAAGCGCAGAGGGCTGGGGAAAGACAAGAGATGGGGGGGAAGGGGGGAGTGGAGGCAGCGGCCAGACCTCCTTATCGTTCCCTGCCTCAACGTCAACTTGTCTTTCTATCTTTGTATGCATTTATTTGGAGACAGCCACGGGTCGCGTGACTGTTAAGACCAGTGAGTGTTGGTGTCGCGGCGATAGCTTACGTTTCAAACGCACTGGTTTTCTCGACGTGATAAGGCGATAAGGCTGCGCGTGAGGTGTGCGCTTACCGCTCGTTGAATTACCTCGCCTGTGTCGGTGTGCAGTGTATCTCATAGAGTTATGAAACTCTGTGGCGTGTCCAGCTAGCCCGTCTTAAATGCGCTGCTCTCTCTCCCTGCGACAACGTCTAATGACCCTTGGATACCGATTCCCACAACAGAGTCTGTGGTACGTGTAGCGCTGCCTATTTTGAGCGGATTTTGAGCCGTGTCCTGGAATTTCTTGATCAGCGTCTTCGTCTTGGAAACATCAGCTTGTTTTAACGGCGGCCTGCGGCGTGAGCGTTGCAGGCGACCGGTGCTAATGTTACTTTTACACGTTTTTAATAAAGTGAACGCGTTTTTAGACCACTGTCGCGTGCATTATTTTGAAGTGAAGGTTGCTAGCGAAAGAAGTATTTTGAGAGCTGCTTTTAGCATGTTCAAGTTTCATGTCGGCGTAGCGTGCACTGTAGGGTATCTATCATCTTCGCAAGCGGGGCCTTATGAATTGCCGCACTGACTCGTGACTCAATTCGTAGGTACAAAATTTACACAGTGTTCATCACAAGTGACCTAGAGATAAACTTCTTTTGTGCCCGGGAAGGCGGAACGTTCAAAGCGAATTCTCGAAAAACTTGCTACTTTGGGCGGCTTGTCGTGTTCACCCCGGGTTAGGTTGTCCGACGGAACAGCTGTTTTTTTAAGTCACTGTTTTTTTACCGCCGCGAATGATTGCAAAGCCTTTTGGGTCGGCTTTTCATGTCTGTTATGATTTCTGCGCTGTTAATATCATTTCCATCTGAGATGTGCCTGAAACACTCTGCGCTGAAGTGTACTACAGACCGAGTCCAACATTCCTTCAAGATTTTCAGCTTTGATATCCAGAGATTGCCTTGGGTTCCCACATGCGGAAAACAATACAGGCTAATGCCGATGTGTATTTCTTTTATTTCCCGGACGGTTGAGGTGTCGGCGTAACGCCAGACAGTTACCGGCTTCTATCCCCCCTTCCCCCTCCCCCCAACAATCACATTCTTCTTCTTCTTCTTCTTCTTAGATTTCCACTCCCAACTGCGCTTAATTTCCCCGTACACCAAAGGAATCTTGTTTTGCCGACTCGTGCCCTATGGAAACCCATGTATTTTTGACGTTTGTTTCCCCTCTATAGAAATTTGACCATGGTGCCCCTAACTGTGATAAATTTTGTATACTGCTCAGCGCGAAGTCACGAGTGCAATGGAAAGCCAAACTGGTCATGTTTTAGACGGCGACTACATACTGGAACGAGATATAGAAAAAAGAAAAGTATGGGTATTACTTTGATACAAAAAGAAAAGACCCAGCGTATTGTATTTAAAGCAAACTCGGGTAGCAGACACCCTGGCACAAATCAAGAGTAAGATGCAGCGTTTGGCTGAATATGTATTAAGAACTGACAACCGGCAGACAACCACGGTAGCAGAATGACAGTCGAAAGACGGGTGCTGCGGTATTAGAAAAACGATAAATAGGTGGAGGGGTAAAAAAAAAAAAAACTCAGAAAAGCTTGCTCTCAAGCGCAAAACTTGAATGGGGAAGCTGTTGTAGGTGAGCATTGCCGGACACATAGTTGAGTTTTATTATAGTAATGAGGCTTAAGGCGCCAACGCTACACAGGCGATGAGGGGTGCCGTAGTGGAGAACTGAGAATTAATTTTGAACACCTGTGGATCTTCAACGGGCGCCGAAATCTCGAACACATGGACAATTCGCTTTTCGCCCATAGTTAGGTTTCAGTGTCATTGGTTATTTGCAAGTTGCGGTGCTAGTAGTCGTAGTCATTGCATCGAAGAGCTCATCGTGTTCTTTGCGGTGGGTGGTGGATGCCAATTCATCCTAGCGTTGTAGACTTCCACCCGCTCAAGTGGCGAAGCTTGGACCAAGTCGCTGAAGGCTTGAACCATAGCGAAGCTGCAGGATTTCTTTATACGTGGGCCCGGAAGGACCCATACCAGGCATTCGTGAGTTAGAAATTGTCTATTTACATGTTCCGTCGTTGCTTTGCACTGTGCTACTAGTAATCACGTCATATGCATCGATGTCGTCGTGTTCCTCATGCCAACCATTACATGCGCGGTAGCGCTTGACGACAGCGCTGGAGGGTTTTTTCTTTTGTTAAAACCACTGCACGGGCTGGGGACTCAGCCGTCGCCGTGAGGCCCGCGCTCGAAGAGCGCTAACATTTCTCGCTCCGCGGGGTGTTTTTTTTTTTTTTTTTTTTTTGCTGGCGCCACTACGAGTGCCGGGAACGCTCGGTGTTCGCGGCGAGGCATGTGCTCCAGAGCGCTCAGTATTTTCGTAGTATTTTTTCTGAAACGCCGTACTTACGGCTTGTACATTTCATAGTAACGCGGGAATTCGAAAATCGCGGGATAGGAGCTGTTCGAAATCTGCGGTAGAGGCCTACATCCTGAATCATTGACTGACGATGGTGATAATAAGGGCGATTAATGGGGGGATCACGATAATGGTGGTGGCGCCGGCGTTGGCGATGGTCGGTGGTGGTGGTGGTAGTGGTGGTGGTGATGACGATGATGGTGATGGTGATGATGGTGGTGGTGATGCATTCAAATCAGGCAGCATGCATCCCAAATTTGGGTGGAAGACAGCGTTACAAGGAATAATCTGGTCACGGCGAAATGAAACTGGAACGGAAGCGGAACACCACGCATCTTTGTAAAATGACCGCACCTGAAATATAGACGCACGAAGCGCCGCTTGTTTAATGCTGTCGGCTCTGAAAATTTTGCTCGGAATAACAAAGAAGCTCAGAGTGACGAGATGTAAAAGACGCCCGAGGGTGCACGCATCGTTTCGAAGCGCACGGCATCAAAAGTGGTTGCAGTGGGGAATACAGCACAGGATACCCCCGACCCCTCGAATGAAATAGCCATGCTGAGAGGCGCGACAACGCGGTCCTGGTTTCAAACTTGAAATTTGGCCCACCGTACCGGCAGCCGCAAATTGTTATACGTGCGGGCGGCCGCCCGAGCACTGCACGTCCTCGCGGCGGCGTTCGCTCCCATCCTTTCAACTCGATACCCGGAGTGCAACTGTTACAGCGTGCTCGCATTCTCAATGTGTAGTTCATAGTCCTCGCTTGCATGCGCTTGCGAATAAGTAAAGCTCTCCTACCGGCGTTAGACTTGAAAGTATCAAATATACATGAAGCAGGCTACACAGAACAACTTAGGCGAGACGAGTTGAAAAAGAGATCCGACGGTACTGAAACGTGTCGAAGACCAAAGACCCGTAAGAAGAGGCGTAAGAAAGAAGAGCGCAATAAGAAGAGAAGAAAGGAACACGAGCTGTTCGTGTTTACGCAGAGACGCGTCACTGGTGGAAATGAGTGCTTGTTTTCGGAGCTGCGTCGGTTCATTTCGATAGCTGTGATTTCTCTCATTCTTTTAAGCCCATTTCTGATCGCTTTTTGTGTTGCTTAAGCGAAGTAGGAAATCGTCTACACGAAGAAACGTTATGCACTCGCTCACACGCACAGTCCACCGTAATGTGTAAGCGCTGCGAGCCAGCAGCGGAGTTTTCTGAGCCGAGAGAACCATTATGTTTTACAAGGCCACCAACAGCTGCTCTTCGTTCGGAAGTGATTCGGGACATAGGCCACTCTCAAGCTTTTGTGCTTCCTTTATCCACGGCCTTCCTTCTCTGTGTTCCGAATTTTAATGTTTCGCATGGGGACTCTCGGCCGAATGTGTGCATTACGGCCCAGCTTACGAGTTCTATCGCGATTCGTCCGTGAAGGGCGCGTATATAAGCGCACGAAGAGAGGCCCCTCTCGCGAGGTCAGCAAGAAGTTACTTAAATGCATTCCTTGAAGTGGGATGCTACAGGGTCGTAAATAGAAGAAACGGGAGGTATAAAAATGTCCCTCACGCCACTAGCCCGTTCTTTGTTCGTGTGTCGTTCAACAGATGGGCACAGAGCGGGACAACGGAGGAGACACTTTGGGAGCTAAGAAGGGGACATTATTGTCCTGGGGGACTTGGCCAGCACTTGCACCAGACTCTTCCGCTTATTTATACTTCTGTCCACGTATTTTCGTTCTTCCGGCTTGCCCAGGCCATTTAAGTGGCTTTGAAAAGGCGGTTTCGCACACAGCTGGCCGGTCATCAGAGCCTGAGCACTGGGGAGAGATGGGGGAAGAAGGGGCAGAACAAACAACGTTGTTTAAGAAACAAACAAACAAAAAAAAAGAAGGCGTCGAAGGAAGGTCGCTTCTGCAGCCCAGTTCCTTTCATTTGTTCTTGGCTTGAGCGGAAGCCGCCACTCAGAAGCTGTCTTGGCTTGGCCGGTTAATTTTTATTTTCTCCCTTGCTGGGACGCCCGACAGATGTCACCAATCAATTCGGTAGCACCAAAAAGTTTTTCGCTGCGTTTGTTACGAGGATATGAGTTGAGACTGGTTACTATTGCACGGAGGCCGTCCTTTCTGGCCGGCCGTGAGACGGCGAGGCCCCAACTTGTCGCTCTGCGTGCCCGGGAACTTTCGAAAAAGCTTATAAGGTCCGGCAGTAAAGCTTGATGGCATCCGCGCGTGAAAAGCCCCATTCCACAAGCCTCCTTGTGCTCAGAGAAAGCGCCGAGTATAAAGTTTCTGGAAAGGAACGCGGATGCCACCGCACGCCCGGTGCGGTGATAGTTTCCATTTTATTTGATCTCCGGCCACTCACTCCGGCCACTCACAAGCTTTTTTGTGACGTACCTGTAAACTCTATCGTTTACCTTTGGGCTTCTGATGACTGAAGAAGTATATTACTCTATGTTAGTTGCCTTTTCCTTTTCTGAGGCTGTTTTTTTTTTTCGGGGTGGGGTGGGAAGGTGCAAATATTAACGGTAAGTTGCAGTTTTAGAGGCGAAAGCACTGAAGTGAACTGGATTTCGCCTCAGTGTGTTTGACGACTCTCCTGAAAGGAGGTCCACGTGGTATGGTACGCTTAGCAGTTTTTGAGAACTGAGCATGGACAGAGATGATGAACAAAATAAGGCGGGCTTCGGCACCGGTAAATAACCTTTATCAGATCCTCGCTTGCATTTTTCACC
Organism: Haemaphysalis longicornis; assembly: GCF_048455015.1. Taxonomy (NCBI): domain Eukaryota; kingdom Metazoa; phylum Arthropoda; class Arachnida; order Ixodida; family Ixodidae; genus Haemaphysalis; species Haemaphysalis longicornis. The sequence continues at coordinate 548,277 of NW_027526263.1, read as the reverse complement.
TTATGCGCGGAGCATTAACAGAGTTACCTATATCAATATAGCGCTTTTTTTGTTCTGCGCTGTTTGTAACCCTCTGGATGTTACTGGCGCTGACTAGGGACGCACTGTCCTGATCTTATACACGTCTTCGCAAGACTACCGTATTTCGCCTACGATTATCCTATATGTTTCAGTAAAGTTCCTCAGAATGATCGCGCCATGTATTTGGCATGCGCAGGTGTTATAAAATTACAAAAAACAATGCTCGAAAGTTGTAATCATCTTAGAATGCTCTGAAGAGTTTGTACCAGCATTTTTCTCCAAACGCAACATTTAATTAACTCAGACGATTGAAACATCCTCCGCGTATCCGCAGTACACTGGTCCACACTATCTTCTATTCTGAACCCTCTGCCGCATTTAGTTCATTAAAGACAGTGGAAAAATATTCCACGTGCTTTACATAATGACTCCAAACAAGGCGAAAAAATCCCGCCATCTCCACGAAGTGAATGATGATGAGAGGGGCAAAGCTGAAATGCTTATCGGCAAAACCGTGAAACATTCGCCCACACATCATATAAAGACTCGACACGTCAAGCTTTCCATCGCTCCGTTGACAAGCCCGTTGACGACGGCGATGTTTGTGGTGATTATGTAGGTCTTGTTTGGGACAGTGAGAATCTCCATGGGTAAGTTGAAGAATTCGGTGTGTGACATTTTAGCCACCTTGGCCGTCGCCTTCTTCAGAGCGTCTTGTGTCGCGTACCCCCGGTACGTGTCGTGAGCTCGCAGGCGACGAACGACAACCTCTTCTTCTTCCTCTCCTCCTTGTTGGGTAGCAATGAACGCGTTGAACGTTTTGACCTCTTAGGCCAATCTTTGGTTGGCCAATCCCTAGGGGGATCCTGCCACAATCATCATCAATCTGCCGTGTACGTCCGGGGCAGGGCCCGAGTAAGAGGAGCTTCGCCCTTAAAACGCGCATTTAGAAATCTAGCTTTCAAGCTTCCACCGAACTTCCCCCAGATATGCCTCCTATTGCGTCCAAACTGAAAACAGGTCCATCTTTGGTCCTTCCTGGACACAGGAAAACACTCCTTAAGCTTTTTTGAGTGCTTCTGGGCGGAACTACAGCTTCGATGTAAATGACTGCTTGCTTTTGCACGAGGACTTGGTTCAAGTGGCCAACTGTTGCATGTTTTACAAAATAAAATAACGGGCCCAATTCATCTCAAATTATTGCTTTAGATGCGACTTTGTTTTCACGGATTTGATCGCAGTATCTCAAAGAAATTCACAACTTAAGATACATTCTTAAAGAAGAGCAATGTTGTAGAGCGTGCAATGCATGTTTTGCGTCGCGAGCACTTTAGGCAGCTGTGGCGACCAGTACATCAACCAGTCGCGACGAAAGGCCTGAAAAGAGCCTAAGCCTGTCTGCTCCACCGAGTAAGAACAGACTCAGCCCGTACACCAGCTTGGCTACATAAAATCAACATTGTTTCATCCCCTCTGTGCCCCTCGTGCAGTGTGACTGGTGACATTGATCACTTCATTATGAACTGCTCCAAAACCAACCCTGAGCGGACGAACTTTTTTCGTGATCTCCAGAAGTTACGAGTGCCTCATGCTACATCGGATGACATTATTTTTCCTAGGGACCACTGGATTGCGCGAAGAGAGGTGTCTCATCTCCTACTCGGATTCTTGCAGTCCACAGGACTAAGTGAGGTGTGGTGACATTGCGTGTCTGCTATTTTAGGACTAAGTGAGGTGTGATGACTTTGAGAGTTTTTACATGGTATTGGGGACGATTAGGCGGAACAATTACCGGCAGCTATGCAAGGCTAAGTCCGCCTTATTCAACAATACTACTTACTACTACTACTACTACTGCAACAAAACAAGTTTGCTTCACTGCAAGCACACTCTTTATGCTGTGGTGCACCCTTTACAGGCAAGTCGGTGATGAATCGGTACGTCCCTTTATAGGCTTGAAGGCACTATAATTTTTAAAGGGAAGCTTTGGCGCCCTAACTGATGCCGTTGTACGTAAATACGCCCTGCAGGAAACCTAACTTTCTCTGAAAATGATGATGGATGATCATAGATGAAGTGAAGAAAAAAACGCTTGCCGTAGCCGGAATAAAACCTGGGTCCCTCGCTTTATGAATCCGGCGTCTTTCCAAATGCTCCGTTTCGACACAGTCGAAGCGAACGCCAAGCAGCAGGTACGGATTCGCCCCCTACACCCCAAACACAAACGTTAGGCCTACACAGTGCACACCCGAGAGCTGGTGTGGATATTCTGGAAAAGTGGAGCGTACCGCCAACCAAAGAATCCACCACTAGAAAGCTTCGTCTTCAACCATCGTCCTCGTTAGATGGATTGGTGCATAATTTTTTATGACGTTTAATGAAATGAAAAAGAAAAGTGGCTCTCTTGGTGGTGCATCAGCGCAGACCCTCCTCCCACCCTACTTGAAACAAGAATCTACGATTCACGGTGCATGCGGGTGGAAAATAGCGGTGAGAAAATAGCGGGCTGTGATATAAAATGCAAAACGGTGCCCCTCTATGCTTTTGCTAATTTGGGGGGTATGGTGGATGAAGGAGATCACTCAAAGAATCTGGTCTTAGGTTCGAGGGAAGGGTATCAAGGAGAACATGGATCGTTTTGAAATTGAGGGCAGGATCAAAGAATATGTTCAGTAGTGTCCGAAATATCACAGGTAAACCATATTCCTAGATTATGAGAAGAATAAAGAATCTTTAGAGCAGGGGAAATGTTTGTGTCAGTCATAATTTGCCTGAGGTAAACTTGTTGGGAGCGAGAGTAGGATGAAGAAACAGGCGTCTCATGAAATAGGGAGGCCATAGAGTTTTTCGGTTTTGTTTGATAGAGGTCCGGTGTCCTTCTGGATCATATTCAAAGGCCAGAGACGTCCAGCTGACTTTGGGCGTGGTTGTAAGCGATGCACGTAGATCGGCGTCTTAAGAGGCTGGGCGGTCCAATAGCGAGCCAGCCAGTCTACCAGCCAGTCAGTCAGCCAGCCAGCCAGCCAGCCAGCCAGCCAGGCAGTTAGATATCGCCAAGTGGGCAAGTAGCCAATGAATGCAGGAATTGAAATCGTGTGTGCACGTTCCGCTGAAAATGGCGTCAGAAATCGGTAGCGTTTCTGCCGCCCCTAGGACGTAACGCTCCCATTATTTTTTGCCGATTTCACATTTCAATCATTTTGATTAAGCGGAATCTTGTTGCCCGGAGCAAACAAACCGACAGCACTGCGATGCTCCGAAGAGGACTTAGGTGCGAATGGTTCGATGGCCGGTGCATGCATTTCTCATAAACTGAGTTCACCAGTGGCTCTGCTGGTGGCCTTCCAGAAACAGACTAATCGCCCACTAGAAATAAATTTGCAAGCCAACTGAAGGCCATCATTTCACAATATCTCATTCTTGGGATGCGCGCAGTCTATGGGAGGGTTCCGTCGAGGGACCTTACTTATTTCCCTGCCCTGCCGTTGCTAACGCATAATGAGAGGGGAGGCCGACAGACAGAGAAATAGAGAGAAATAGCACTTTACCTGGACTGAAGATGTGGCTTTGCTAGTGGACGGGCTTGCTACGTCAAATGGGGATGAATGTAATATTGTGTGGTGAATGGGGGGATTGTGTGGGCACGAGTCAGAGGGGAAGAATAAATATCGTGAGTGTTGTTCACCATCCTGCAAGTGGTGATCAGTGTAAGCACTACCTTTGAACTCAGGAAATTACTAGCGTTTCGTCTTTATCTGTACGTAATCATCAGCACTACCTCGAACGTCTGTGCTTCATCATCTTCATTCCTGTGGATGCACATCATCGTGGTGTGTTTACCATTCTAGCAAGTGAAGCTTGACAACAAACGTCGCTCCGGACCTCGGTCTCTCAATCTTGAAAACAAAAGGCAAGGAGATACTGAAGACAAAATTCGAAAAGAAAACTCTTAATACAAAAGCAGAAACAAAATATGAAGAAACAAAGCATGTAAAGCCAACAAAAATAAGAATATAGGCATGGCAACAAGAACAAGTCTGAATTGAAAGTCAAGCGTCACTTACATTGTTTAACAACGAAATAAGTTTCCAAAGCACAGAAAACTCAGCATACGCTCACTCCCTCAACATGAATAGTCCTTCTTGGCCCACTGTCGGGGACGGGACACAGTTCGGGCCTGCCTCGGCGTCGTACGTGATACAGGGGGCTAGCGGCTGCTAGGCCTCAAGTAGACTTGCTCTTTTTCGAGACAGCAGCAATCTAGTTGTGCAATGGCCGAAACAATTGCATTTCAACAGTCCGATCAAGGTCCTATCCGGCGGGTGCAATCTTTGTGACGCATCCATCGAAAAACGTCTGCTGAGCAAAGGAAGAAGAGTAAGAAAAAAGGCGGAGGAGAAGAAGCGCAGGTGGTCTGTCGCAGTTCGTAACAACTGACTGAAAACGACATCGATTCCGCGGACTTTGATTCGACCGCCGTGTCCGAATGGCGGGACGCACGACGAACACATGCTTACTGGTCTGGAGTCTGGTTCTGCGATATCCGATAGCCCTCTCATGTCGTCTTCCACTGACCTGGAAGAATAGAAATGTCAGCGGATGTATCGAGTCACTCGACATCCCATCTTGTACGGTGATTTAGTCGTGTCGTGGTCACTGAGCTGGATGCGCGAAAAGAGGACATAAAATTGACGTAGACGTTTTAGCTTGCCGCGGGTTGCTTTTCACAAAAAATTGGTCCGATGTTCCAAGATTATATCTTGCTTCAGGTCTCACTTTTTCGCATCCATGCCCCTCACTGGCGGCAGTTGCTTGTTTACAACATTCTCTGTGCCTGAGAGTGGTTTGAAACGGGAAATTGGTTTGCACGTTTGGTTTGTTAGCACTTTTTAACATGTGGATGTTATTTTTGGGGGGACAGAACGTCATCATTGTTGCGTCCAGTGGGCAGGGCAGATGCGAATTTGTGTTTCACATGTAGGTGCTTATTTCGTAAGCTCCCAATTATTCATGCAAAGGAGTGTCAGCGCCAATGATACAATAGTAATCATTTTTCACAATATCTCATAACTCACTGGAACTTCTAACCCATATGCACATCATCAAACGGCTGAGCGCGACCACGCATAGGTGCAAGGTTTTTCGAACATCGATGACTTCTCGCGGACCTATATAAAAATACATTGAACTGTTGAAATGACAACAATGCCACATAGGAGCTGCCATAAACGCTACCTTTAATACTGCAATACCAAAGTATAAAAATTGTAACATCAAGAAAATTGGCGCGGCTTGCACTGGTGGTGCAAGCCTGCAGAAACAGCAGAGCGGGGGGTCGACCTAGCTTCTCCCCACACTGACAGCGTATCCCAGGAGAGAGGGAGCAGCCGGACCCCATCACTGTCAAGCTGTTATCAACGGCACTATAAAGCAAATGCCATTAAAGCATGTACAGTGTTAAAGTGTGTCAGTAGCAGTCGTCCTCATTCCTTTCGTCGTCTTCTTCCGACGGCACAGCCGCGTAAGGCAAACCCTCTTCTAGCGCGTCCTCGCATCCGTCAGCAGCGTCAGCTGGTCGGGCGGCTGTCTCCGCGTGTGGATTGTGAAGGGATGGCTTGACAGATTCGTCCTCATAGTCTTCGGCGCGGCGGACCCGGGGAGCTCCGGTCGGTACACGACGACAACGACGAAACAGGAGCTCCTTATGTGGCGTAAGCCCGCGCGTAAGCCTGGACGACACCGTACCGTCTCTGCGAGGCATTCCCTCACGAGCGCTCGATATTTTTTTTGCTAAAACCACTGCTCGCTAGTTTGTGCACGCAGGGTGGTCGCCGCAAAGCACGCGATCACGTGTGCGCAGAGGTTTCTGTTTACGCCGGACTGATTTTTGTCAGCCTCGATAGCTTGGCTGTTAAAATTTGGGTTGCATAACGCGGGTACGTTTTGCTTCGAAGAGACGTTGATTAGTCCTGTCCTACGGGATCACTTATATTATACAGTCGAACACGGGTATATCGAACACGGGTATGTCAAATTATTGTCTATATCGAACACATAAAGTATCCCCTCGAAAATTCCGTGTAAAAGTATAGAAATTAGTACGTTTATATCGAACGGTATTTTTCCCGTCATTGGCTATATCGAACTCCACGTGAGCTCGAAGGTGGTCTTTGGCAGTCGCTTAGCGGGCGACATCGCGCCTTCGCCGGAACCTGACAGGGACAGAAGCCCGAAATTCCAGGAAAATGTCACAGTGCGAGGTAGGGATGCCCCGACTGCGCTCCGGCTGCACACGTTCTCCGAAATGAGGAACACCTCTTTTTTTTTCGGCTAGCTACGTTCCCAGGCTTGCCGAAAATATTTTTTCTCTCTCTCTGGGTCTGTCTTCCCCTGATGTCGCCTCGGAAAATGGAAGAGAAGGAACAAATGCGCTGGTGGCCTCCTCCTCCTTTTGCATTTTGCTGTTGTTGCGCTTTCGAGAGTTGTCCCGCACCGTCCGTAGATTGCTGTTTCTCTTGGAGGTGACCATCGCGAGCGCTTTTTGGAGAACGTTCAGAGCGCCTTGGAATCGTTACCATCAAAGTTCTTGGGTTGCGTGCGCGTTGTTCTTCTTTTACGTGCGTGTTATTTGTGCATGGTGTGCGAAGGCGCAGCGAACGGCTGGAATTTTGGAGTTGTGCAGGTGTCGTGTACTTGTCTCACGACACGTGTGACTGGTTGAGGGTGAACCGACGCGGAAGCAACGGCCGCTACAACTGCGGCCAGCGTAGAGAAGCGCAAGAACCCGGACTTTGCGACAAAGCTGAAAGCCATTCAGCGGGTCGAGGCGGGAGAAAAAGTCGACGGAGTGTCTGCCGACGACTTAGTGAACGCTGACAGCAATGTTCAGGCTGTTTCGAGCGTCGGTGATGAGAATATCGTAGCTGCGGCCACCCAGGCTGATAAGCTCGAGTGGCGCAGATTGTCCGGACGAGGAGGCTGCTGCGCGATCGTACTCCGCCGGTGAAGTGGCGGCTGCGTTCAGCTTGATTCGCCGTTGTTGCGGCGACATGGAAGGAACTGGGCTGTCGCACCTGGATAGTCTCGAGAAGATTGAGACCAGCGTCTTGAATTTTATTTCCAGGACGAAGAAGCTGGCCAAGATCAGCGATTTTTTTTTCACGCAAATAAAGCACCCTGTTGCGTCGTGAGTTTGGAATTAGTTGTCATTCTTCAATGCGCAGATCGGTAAATGATCGTCCACCACAGGTGAGGTCTCAGAGCCCATATTTTTTATATCGAATTTTTCATATATCGAACTATTTCGCGATCCCCTTGGAGTTCGATATATCCGTGTTCGACTGTATAACGTTTTGTTGCAATCACATGGCAGTCAAACTGAGGTCACAAACAGTCGATGGCTGCCGAATTTTGGGAGGCGGTTCCATTCTCTCTATCACTTTCTTTGTGTGTTTTGTGGCGTTCGTTTCATCCTTAGCGGTTTTTTTTTTTTTTTTTTTTTGAAGTAAGGTGGGCTTGGCTGGCGCGGAGACGGCATACACACGGGCCTGCAAACGAGGAACTCTCGCGTATACATGAAGCCTGGCATACCCCCCCGCAACAAATATGAGCCAACGTTGGTACAAGCGGCCAGTGGCTTCGTGCCTCTGGTTGCGCATTTCTCCGGCGCGTTCTAGCCTAAGGCAGCTGCGCTCGTGTGCTGAGCTTGTAAGCGGGCTTGGCTTCGCAAGCGCCACTTGTGCCCGCCAGGCTCAACAAGACACCCACGTTCGCACTCCTGGTTGCTAATTTCGGGAGAAGAACGAATTTCGTCGCCCACGTGACCTTCTGTGCTCTTGGCAGCCCCTCTCTCCCTATTTTCTTCTCTTTCTCTTTCCTTCCTACTTTCTTCTCTACCTCTATCTTTAAAACGCCTTCCATATGCCGCGCGGCAAACACTCGTAATAAAAAAAAAAAAGTGCGTATGCTTCCTTCACTCAGCCTTCACCCCCAAAAGTGAGGAAGGCATCGCTGCGAACTTATTCAAAATGAAAGTCTTAAGGCTCTTTTTTCATTTTTTTATTTCTTCAAACATGGGTTTACAAAAGACTGGATAGATGATCTGGGCCCTTAGCAATAATGCTAGTACCGGGCCCATGCAGCTATTACATTTATAACATTGCAAGCACTCAGTTACACTACATGTAGAAACGAAAGAATACAAAGAAAACACGCAGAATATAGCATATGCAAAATACATGGTTTACAGCAGGACACATGAAGAAAATATCTCGTCAACAAAATGAAACAATACGCACATACAGACTTCATCAGATATTAAATACAGGAATTATACCAGAAAACATATAATTGAAAACACGTTATAAAAAATAATATGAATTAAAGCTTCGGTGATTCAATAAGCGACGTAAGCTCCTTACATTGAACGTATTTTTTGAGTGCACCGGAAAATGTTTGACTTTGTTTGACGTGAAGTGGTATGATATTCCATATTTTAGTTCCGGCATATTGCAGAGTCCGTTTCCCATAGCAGTTATTGTTGTTTATTGTTGTTTATTGGGTGGTGCCCACCAACAGCACTAGGCCTTCTTGGGTGGTGCACACAAAAAGGATAGGGCGACACACAGATAAACAAACGGTAAAACATGGAGACTGGTTATGAAGTGCAGGGATCACAAAGTACATAGTACCACCGCACACGCGCGTGCTCGCAGGCACGCACACGCACTCACACACACGTAAGCACGCACGCATGCGCGCACGCACACGCACGCACACACACACGCACACACACACACGCACACGCACACGCACACGCACGCACACACACACACACACACACACACACACACACACACACACACACACACACACACACACACACACACACACACACACACACACACACACACACACACTCAATGTATACATTTAAGGAATTGAGATTACAGTCAGGTACATTAGGACGCGCTGAGACAGGGCTTGTGACAAGGTATACTACAAAGTACATTGGCATACACGCAAGTTCAGTACAATCCACCATCGTAACTTACTGGGGAACATGGATACTGGTAATAAGTACATATAAAGCAAAATTTATATGTATGCACGGCACATACGCTCGTGAGTGCAAACAAAACATACATACACGCATGCCCACGCGGGTGCATGTGAAGGTGAACAAGTGCAGGCAAATGCGCACGTGCATGCATGCGCACACACCTGCGGACACACATACATAGGTGCACGGGAGTATGTGTACGGCAAACGGTGCAAGTGTAGAAAATGGGAAGGGAACGGAAAACACGAACACGAGATAACTTCTATACCATACTGAATGGGCAACAGCGGCTTCAAATGCATGCATTTTTCAGGGCGCGTTTAAAAGAGTTAACATTGCCGGAAAAGACGTCCAAAGATGCACGAAAGTCATCATTGTACACACGTTGCACACGGCACACTGGAGACAGCATCTCTGAGGTGGTCACATCAAAGCAAAGGTGGGGGCGGAGAGCTCGAATTGGTGCCCTTAGCCGAACAGAGCTCACTAATTTCGGGCTGTCGAATCTGGAGTGGATACACTTGAACAAAAACACTAAATCGCGGTTTGTGCGTCTAGATTGCAGTTCTTCGAGCTTCAGCCGCTTGATGACATCCTTGTAAGCGTCTTTCTCGTGTAGGGTGTAGCGGCGAGAGAAGATGCGCGTGAACCTTTTCTGAACCCTTTCCAAGCGCAAAGACGACGACGCACTCATGCAGTTCCAGACTGCCGATGCAAACTCCAGCTTTGGGAGTACAAGGGCTTTGTACAGAGCAAGGAAACACGAACCTCCTGAGAAGTCCCTTGTTGCACGAGAGATAGCGCCCAAAGTCCGAAGAGATGAGCGTGCGAGGTAGTTTACATGCGGTGTGAATCGTAGTTTCGAATCCATCAGAACACCCAAATCACGTGTTTCGCTTACTCTTCTTATCGTCAGAGAGTCGAGGTGGTATGGGAAGGTTAAAGGAGAGGTTTTTCGAGTGTATGTAATTGTAACGGTCTTCAATGGATTCAAATCTAAGTAGTTAGTTTTGCACCAGAGGGAGATTGCTTGTACGTCGCGTTGAAGCTGGGCGCAGTCCGCCTGTGATCCCACTGCGCGATAGAGTTTCATGTCGTCTGCAAACTGCAATAGAGATGAATGCTTTATAATTAACTGCACATCATTCACAAATAAGTTAAACAATAAAGGGCCGAGAATAGAGCCCTGGGGAACCCCGGACGGTACAGTGAAGCTGCGAGACTTAGCACCAGCGTACTGAACAAAGTTTGTTCTCTGTTTGAGGTAGGTTGCAAACCACTCGCAGAAAGCAGGAGCCAAGCCATTAGAAGACAGTTTGCGAAGGAGCAAATCATGGTTTACGCGGTCGAAGGCCTTGCTGCAGTCGAAGTAGATGGCATCCATTTGTTGACGTGAAAGTATGTACTTGCTGGCGTCACTCAGAAAGCAGGCAAGGTTTGATTCGACGGACCGGGCAGGTATAAAACCGTGCTGATTACTATGAATGAGGGGCCGGATTTTGGACAAGAGATAACGGTGTACTACTTTTTCGAAAACTTTTGAGAAAGAACAAAGGAGAGATATTGGTCGGTAGTTCCCAGGCACCGACGCATTTCCGGACTTATGGAGAGGAAAAACAACGCCGGGTTTCCAATTTGTCGGAAAGTGCCGCTCTTCAAGCGAAAGACAAAAAATGTGGCAGAGCAACGGCGCGAAAATGGCAGAGCAGCCTTTTACAATGAAGCATGGGATGTTATCATGGCCTGAGGATTTCTTCGAAGGTAGGCTGCGGATAGCAGCCGTGACATCCTCAACGGTTATGTTGGGCGTGTGTATGACATCACCTATCTGCGCGAGCCGAAGCGGGAAGCCGCTGTCGCGTGACGAGGAGTACGCGGACGAGAAGTGTTTTGTGAATATTTCAACAATGCTGGCTGGGTCCGAAACGATGGTGTCGCCATCCTGCAGAGTAATCCGCTCAGGGGCCTTTCTTGTGCGCGTGCTAAAGATCCGCCAGAAGTCGCTCGGGGATCGGGTGAGCGAAGATTCTGTGAAGTCCGAAAAATGTTTTTTGTCGCGAGCGAGCAGCACTTTCACAAGTGAGCGCTGTTCTTTGAAGTTAGTGTCGGCGGACGTGTCGTTTTTAGCTTTCCTTAGTTTGTGGAATCGACGCTTACTGCGCAGCGCGCTGCGAAGTTCTTTGCTGAACCAGAAAGGGAATTGATGAGGGCGCTTAGACTTTTTTGGTATGTGCTCGTCCATTGCTTTTTGGACAATTTTTGTGAGCAGCTGCACCGCTGCGTCTGCATTATGCGATGTGTAGACTGGCTCCCAATTCGTCTCCTGGAGCGTTATGTAGAGGGCATTGTAATCGCCACGGGGAAAATCAAAGAATGGGGTCTCCATACGCCGCTCATAGGCAACCGGTAGTAAAGCCGTGACAGTGAATGGTTCATGCCACGGGTCGACCGGAACAAGGGCTTCTCGAGCGTGTTTAAGGTCTAAGGAGGTCAAGTTGGAGAAGACGATGTCAAGGACATTTCCTGCGGGGTTAGGAGGAAGTGCAGCATATGCCAATCCAGCGAATGAGAAAAAGTTAAACAAGTGAGCGGCTTTGGTAGAATTGCCAACATTTTCCCCGGGATTCCACCACCGGCCGGGCACGTTGAAATCACCGAATAAAAGAATGTTGTACTTTCCAGGGTCTATACTTTCTGAGAGGTGCTGAAAAACGGACGCGAATGCGGGGAAGTCTAGAGTTGGATGCATATAATACACGCCAATGAGCAGGTTTTTTCCGCGGTTTGTCTTTGTTTCGACCCAAACGCATTCATTTCCCAATTCGAGATCAGCTCGGCGAAACACAACCATGGACTTTCGCAGGGCGATTAAAGCTCCTCCACCGTACTTTTGACCGGTGCGTTCGTAGTCTCTGTCATGGCGAAAGACAGCGTACTCGTCCGGGAAGTAATCTGTAGAAGCAATTTGGTCTGAGAGCCACGTCTCAGTAATGCAGTATACGTCATGATCGAAAAGAACCACATTATCAAAGAACTGTTGCGCTTTTGTCCGTAGGCCTCGTGTGTTTTGGTAGTAAAAAGAAATACTCATGGGGCGTTTACTTCGGAGGGCTTCAGCGCACGGTCTTCCCGCAGGGTGCCATCAAATTGTCGGAATAAGCACCCGCTCGGCCACACTGACGACTTATTCACAAGATCAAAACACGCATCGCTTACCGCAACATGAAAGGAGGCGTAGCTCGGGTGCTTGGTTTTTAGACGCGTGCAAATGACGCTGCCATCTTTGCAAACATCCGTGACGAGTTTCAGCACGGTTGGAACTGAGGTGTCGGGGTGAAGTACTGCGGGGAATGTTGAAATTGTGATCCGATCGAGTTCTAGTATTTCTGACTGGTGTTATAAATATTGATGATGGTAGGGCTTTATTATTTGATATGATATTCCATGTAACACAAGCTACTTTGAAATCGCGTGCAAGTAAAAAAGGCATTATTTCGAGCTGTTCGAAGAGTGGTGCCGAATGAGCCGTGCATGTGGAAAACGCCATAATTCGTAGCGCGCGTTTTTGAAATATGATAACCGGTTCAAGATACGAATGATAAGTATTGCCCCATGCTTCGATGCAGTAGGTCCAGTGGCAGTGAAATGCACCGAAATAAATTGCTTTTAACGTTGATAGAGGAATATGATAGCCTGCCTGATAGAGGGTGGAACAAGCACGGCTCAAGCACGGCTTCCTGTCGGGGTAAGAGCCGAGGAGGCGCTCTTGCGCTTTTTATATTTATTTCTTTGATTTTGTTCTTAACGCTTACTATTTTTGATTGCGAGGTTGCCTAAGAGCCCCCGAGGCGAAAATTGTTGCTGAGGTGTCTGGTTGCCTCAAATTGGTCGCGCGGAAATGGCGTAGCGAAAAATACGATCGGCCAGAAATAAATCCCAGGAAATCCCGCGGCACAGCAAATAAACGCTTTCGTTCTGAGCGGTTCCCTGGGGTTTAATTTTTTGTTTTTCGCTTGAAGGCATATTTTTTCGCGTTTGTGAAAAGCTTTTCTGCGAACGTTTCCTCCTTGTTGCTTTTCTGTACTCGCCTGATGTACGCATCAAAAAGTGATGTGTGCTTGACAGAGCTCGCTGTTCGTATACCGGTGCTATATTACAAGGAGGATTATTTTCGTGTTGCCGTTGGCATTGCAAGAGAGTTAAAGACACTCACCCTCAACGTGTTTCTTGATGTACGGTTGTAATTAAAAGCTCGCTGTTCCGTGCCTAACCGCTACCAGCAAGGTTTTGTTCACGCAACCGTTGTTAACTAAATGACAATGGGCTCGCCTCATGCGCAAGCGTAATTAACATTTCTTTCCGCCCTCCCTAATTCTCCGCTCTTCCTGTGAAGTAGGCGCTTCTGATTCGGTTTTGAGCATCTAATTACCGCAGCCGTCGCCCCATCTCGTGCTTTCTTTCTAACTAAAAGCACGTTGTAACTTCGTCTAACGCACGCAAGCTGACATACGCAAGGCATGTATCTCGCTAACGAGTCGAAATTTTGCACAGAAGCTCAAGTGAGAAAAGTATTTACCTCATTTAGAGTAGCGAGGTGCAGCTAGGAAAAAAGAATATGGGGAAATTTAAAAGCTGCGGAATAGAGGCTTTTGCTCGTGCATTTGAATTGTGCCGTGTATTTAGACCCGCCGGGAACAAAGGAAGGCCTCTTCAAAATGGACAATGGCGAGCACAATGCTCCCGAAATAGCGGTGAGAAGAAATGGTGCGAGAGATTTGCGAGTAGGCTCGGCAGAAAGCGAGCCATAAAAGAACGACGGGCAGGGATTTCGCTTGCCAGCCAGCGGTGTACAGCGAACGATCGCTTCGGAGCAAAGTGGGCGCGTACGAAGTGATTGTAAAGCCCCCTTAAAGAATGAAACAATGTCGGGCTAATTTCGGTTGAGTTAGAGAGTATTGGCTCTAAAATACATTATAAAGTATTTAGATAAACCGCCGAAGGAAGCGTTTCGCGGGAGTTCCACGCTGTTTTCTGCTCCCAAACTGTATAAAAAGAAACAACACGGAACTACCGGATGAAGAAATGTTTCATGTTGCTATGGCGATTAAAGAACCAAAAATGTTGTAAAAGATCACGGACTCCGAGTGAAACCCACCGCTAACATTCTGTGCAGCTAACGGCTTTATGTTCATGGTGGACTGTATATACTACATTGCAATTGCAACGAAATAAGAACGCAGTCCAAGCCGTTGTCTGAAAACAAATAACCAGTTGTTGCACCTTTGTTACAGGTGAGCAAGTTTTAGTTTTTGAAGTTCTGTTGCGACGCATTCATTTTTTAATGATGCTTCTTAATGCCCTGCTGACACAACTTTGCTTTAAATGCTTGTTTTGAGACACCTTCATTTGCTTTTTCTGTCCCTTCCCGAACGCGCCAATGCGAGGGTTAACGCTCGACACTACAGTTATAACAGTGCCTGGGACAGGTAGAGAACGTATACGCCATCTTTTGTTTGATTTACACCCATAGCCACTTAAGGTACTGGCCAAGTGTGAATATAGACATTACCCACTGTTCTAAAATTGCCAGCTTCGCTGACTGCTTGCCTCCCACCTCATTTACTTCCTGGCCTGCTTACTGAGACGATTCACGTTGGCATTTTAAGTGCGAATGCATTTTATAAGCGACCCCAAACCATCCACCGCCGGCGGCGGCGGCGGCGTCCGCAGTGCTCCTCTATATTTAAAAAAGAAACAGCATCCGGCGCCAGGTTTCGATCCGAGGACTTTGCGGCCGCAGCGCGACGCTCTACCGACCAAGCCACGGACGCGACGCTGATATCAGTGTTAGTGACGCGCCTTATATCTTTAACGCATTCAAACTACGTCGTCAGCGGCGTGCGTTGGCGACTCAGCGGCGTTATAGCGGCTTGATAACTGCGTGGTGTACACGTGATACTACAAACCCGATGGAAGAGATGGAAGAGAAGGCGGCGAGGGGGTGGGCTGCGGGGGCCGAGCGCAAGCGCCGCAAGCGGGCCGACAACCGTGCATTCGCACTTTCACATTCTCCCCCTCGGGGAAATGCGGGGGAATTTTTATGCACCAGACGGCTTTCCCCGAGTAATACAGACTCTGTGTCTGCGTGACTGTGGCGGGGAAAGGGGGGGAGGTACTGTCAAGTGCATGGGGAGTAAACACTGCGCCTGCTTCAGTGCTGTGAAGCGCGGCAGCAAGAAACAATTGCCTTCGCATTTGCCTCTGACTTCCCAGAGGGTCGTCTTGCTTGGATACTGTCGCAGAAGCTGGCTGTCTGCCCTTGGACGTGATTAGGCTTCAAGAAACCGTACGGATACATCTGCGACATCGGATGCACGCCAAAACCGATACAACAGGGCGCATGATAAAAATGGCAAATCAAGCTTTGGTCGAACATTGAAGACATTGCATCTCTCCATTCCCTCCCAGGCACCAAATTCAATGCAGTCTTATTTCCCACCCTGGACCCTTTCGCCATTGCAAATTAGATGCACCATCCCAGGAATTGGCTCTAAAAATAATATGCCTCAAAGCGGCTTGTTGCAGTTGACAATCGGCCACATTAGCCGGCTATACTCAGGCGCAAACCAAATTTTAGATGCGACGCATCTCTTTAACTCGCCTTGTCCCTCCGGCGTCTTCCGTCGTCCGTAGTCCGCATCCCTCCCTCATTCTCCTCGGCGCGCCAGCTGCGCGCTAACGCCGCTCTCACCGCAGCGCCATCTGCGTGTTAGCGCTCGCTCCCGTCGCTGTGCCAGCTATGCGTCAGCGCTTTAGCGCTCGGTTAAACATCTAGCACATGCGCATGCGCTGCTCTCTCTCATTCCCCTCACCGTTAACGTGCGGTACATATAAACGCGGTAACTGCGCCGCTCCGCACAGTCGTTCCGCCGCTCTGATGACATCCGATGACCACCGATGATTTGAATGGAGACTAACAGGCCTGCTATCGCGATGGTCGGCGGAACCGTACGTAATATAATGGAAACAACAACAAATTGACACGCTAAATGGAAACAACATAACGGAAACGCAACGGAAACCCCACGATGCGTCGCATCTACCCATTGTTCCCCTCGCGGGAAGATGGTGTAAATTTTTACAGACGGCTCATGTACGCTTGATCGCAGTTCCTCTGGGATCTTTATCTCGTACACTGCACAGATGTTCTCTCATCGTCTTGAACGGGCAACGTCATCAATGTCAGCCGCGCTTCACGCCATCAAGGAAGCCATCCGGTACATTCTCCGCCAACCGCCGGGGCAATGGACCATCTTCACCGATTCCAAGGCAGCCCTCCAAAGTCTAGTGCGCAACGACTGCTTCAGCATTCACGAACACGCCTCTCGTGAAATAACCTACTTGCAACACCTAGCCAAAGACATTGGGCACCAAGTGACATTTTAGTGGATTCCAGGCCACTGTGGTGTTCCAGGGAACGAGAACGCAGATGAAGCAGCTCGCAGGAGCCTTGAAATGCATAACAAGAGGAAGGTCTTTTTTCACCAAGCATGATGCCTCAGCTGTGACGAAGGCACTTGTCTTAATGGAGCGGAACCGTTTCTGGTCTCTTCCAGACCACCATTATGCCCTCTTGCGGTACGTAGGCCCCGAGCTCAGGATTAAGCTGCCGGAGCGACTTCCGCGCCGACAAGAAACTTTATACCACCGATTACGCCTCAATGCAGCGCTCACGAAAACATACCTGTTTCGACTCGGTGCAACCTCGAATCCGTACTGTGATAACTGCAAATCGCCTGAAACTGTAGAACACCTACTGTTAGAGTGCCCCGCTTACATAGTCGCAAGGTGCCGTTTAAAGCAGTAGATTGAGCACCTACGCCCAGAACCGATCAGCTTAAAAGTACTCCTCGGTCCATGGCCCCCTTCGGCTCAACGCAAAGCACTAGTGGCGTTATTTGAATACCTAGACGAGATCGGTGTCACTGAACTGATTTGACATACTACGCAGATTGTGATGTTCATCGAACTGCTCCCACAAACTCCACGATGTGTGCTTTTTTTCTTACTTCTTTTCTCCTCGTTCTTCCGCCCTGTTATATATAGGGCATTTTCTACCATCCCCTTCCCATTCCCCCGCCTAGTAGCATGTCAATGTAGAGATTCTGGCAAACCTCTCGGCTTTCTTCTTTAATAAAGAGCTCTCTCTCTCTCTCTCTCTCTCTCTCTCTCTCTCTCTCTCTCTCTCTCTCTCTCTCTCTCAGATGTGCGCCTCTTTAAATCTCGTTGACGTTCAAATCCTTGAGGCTTCGCTCGTTAGCCGGCAGCCGCAGGTAATTTGCAATGTTTACCATACCAGGGTTGCTTGTTTTTGAGCGCGAGCTAAACAAAAGAGGACCAGAAGTTTGACCATTCGCGCGACGGAGATGTTAAACTCTAAGCGGCTGCACAATACCGCGCCGCCGCCACCACCGCGAAGGTGCGGCACGCATGCTTCGCATAACAAAGGCACGTTGAAGCAGTGTGGGGAAGCACTCGAAAGGGGGGACTGTGTGGGCCGACCGCGCTTTTCAGCCTTGAAGCAGCTCGCCTCCAGCGTTTGTGCGCCGTCTCCTTCTTCTCTCGCCCGTAGGCCCACGTTTAATGCCGCGTTTCGCTAACTAGGCAAGGCGGCAAAGAAGTGCAGCTCGGAAACATCAAAGGAATGTAGTTGGCGTTTCGAGAAGCGCGCGCGAGGGCTTCTTTCTTTTTTAAATGTTGCCGCGCACCTCCCGGTAAACAAGAAAGAGTGCTTACCACAGGGGGCAACTTAGGAAGCGGCGCTGTCACCCGGGAGTTGTACACCGTCGCACCTGCCGGTGTACGGCAAGGGGGAAGGAAGAAGCCAACTCGCTTCTGTTTCGTTTTCATCACCGTGGTCGGAACCTCCGGCCGCTGTCTCCTCGTCTCCCACCGCTCGAGTGCTGCCTGAATAGGGCCATCCAACAGCGGTCGGAGGCGCGGGAGGTCGCGTTGTGCGGGTGCTTGCAGAGCTGGTTTGGCGGACACGGTCTCAACGTCAGGCAGTGTCCCCGAAACGGCGAAGCAAAGCCCCGGAGGGTTCGGAAGCTGTTGCGTGCCGCTTGCGGCTGACCCCATCGTTATAACGGTGGCGGAGGAGAAATTAATGTCTGCGAGGTGATATGGCCTGGCAGGGTGTAACGCGCGGTGTCAGTCGGGGATGGCGCTTCCCTACCAGGCAACATGCACCCTGTGCACCACGCGGCGAGACGAGAGGCCAGAGCCAGAGCAATTTCGAGGCAATACGGAAACGAATCCGACACTGCCTACATGGACGCTGCCACATACCCCAGGAATCAGCCCACGACCGCTGTTGTTGTCATGAAGAAACAACACCACACCAGTCTCACTATACCACACCACAACCCACTGCAAGCGGAGGAAGCGGCCATCGCCCTCGCCATGTATCAAACCACAGCTACTTTCATCATCACCGACTCGCAGCAGCCGTGCCGAAGTTTAACCAACGGAAGAGTTCGCGGCACAACTCTCAAGAATATTGCACAATGCCCCCCAAACAGTTCAATCAAGATCATCTGGGCCCCCGCTTATCTCGATGTTCCGGGCAACAAGACCGCCCATCTCCTGGGTCGAGAGCTATCCCCCCGAGCCGCTGTTCCCGGAAGGGAGCCTGAGCAAATGCACCCGATGGTCACGTACCAAGAAATCACGCCCCACTACCGACTAGAGCGGCAGCCTTACCACCCCAGCGCACAAACAACTCCCGAGAAAGCTGGAGCGACTCCTGCGTTCCCTTCAAACGAACACCTTCCCCCACCGCACCAGAAGTCACATTTTGGATCCTACCTTTTTCCCCCCGCAGTGCCGCTTCTGCGAGGCCCCCGGGACACTGTATCACACTGTAGGAGGCTGCGACCAAGCCCCACTTCCCCGCCCCCAATCCCTATCTATTCCACCCGGCCATGAGCTTTGGGACAGAGCCTTGTCCAGCTCCACCTTCGAGGATCAGCGTCAGCTAATCGAGAGCGGTGTGGACGCGGCCCGAGCTGAAAGTGTCCTGGACTAAGGAAACCACCCCGAAGACTCCATTTTATTTCTTTTCTAAATAAAGGAAGCTTAATCTCTCTCTCTCTCTCTCTCTCTCTCTCTCTCTCTCTCTCTCTCTCTCTCTCTCTCTCTCTCTCTCTCTCTCTCTCTCTCTCTCTCTCTCTCTCTCTCTCTCTCTCTCTCTCTCTCTCGCTCTCTCTCTCCGCTCTATAATGATGGTGTCTGTGAAGGTGCCTGTCACTGCTTGCACTCCCCGCTGCTATACTTTGCAGTTCGACAAGAACACGGGCGAAGACAGCGATCCCGGCGAACGACTTCGCACGACTAAGTGCTCTGTGCTTGAGTGGCATGTTAGCGTAATTTTAGGCTTGGAATGTCTTTTACAGCCGGAGGACGCATGCGTAAAGATGTCTTCGGTGGTTTTTAAAAATAAACTACATTTGTGAGTTCTAGAGACCGAAAACATGCCCAACTGGATCCGAAGCGGGAATTATGGTAACTGGGTCACGATTGTGTGAAAAAACTACACTGCAAAAATATGTCAGAACACGGAGGAAAACAGCCACGAAATGTACAAAAATACACGCTCGCACTCGCGAGAATAAACAGTGAGTCAATTCGGGAAAGGGTACACGTGCATACAAAGGAAGAAATTCTCTGCAGCGACTCCCCAACAGTTCAAGGTAGCTTTTAATGCGTAGCATTCTTTGCCAAGTGCCCGCCCTCCCCCAGCCAGGACCATGTAACGCCCTGCATTTCCACAAAAATGCAGATACCGCGAAAGTTCCCCCTGTCATCGCTATAATAGGGTAAATGGAGATAATTGGTAGAACGAAATTCTAGGAATCTAAAAAATAAGAAAAAACAAACAAACAAGAAATAACGCAAAATAACGAACCATGCAACGCCCCGAATTTCCACAATAATCCATATTTGGCGAACGTTTCCCTTGTAATAGTTATAATAGCGTAAATGGCGATTATTGGTAGAACGAAATTTTCAGAAACTAAAAATTAAGAAAAACATCAAAAGTTACGGGAAATGGTGAATCGTGCAACGCCCTGAATTTCCACAATAATGCAGATTTAGCGAACATTCCACCTCTACTCGTTATAATAGCGCAACTGGAGATAATTGGTAGAACGAAATTTCGAAAATATTAAAAATAAGAAAGAGATGAAATAATTACGGAAAAGGGCGAACCGTGTGACGCCCTGCATATCCACGATAATGCAAATTTCGTGAACGTTCTACCTGTAATCGTTATAATATCGTAAACGGACATAATTCATCCAGCAAAATGTTGAAGAAATATTAAATAACAAACATATATGAAAAACATACGGAGAATAGCAAACCGTATTAATGCACTGTATTTCCACAATAATGCATATTTTGTGGAAGTCCCACTTGTAATCGTTATAAAAGCGTAATTGTAGATAATTTGGTCGAAGAAATTTTGAAAAACTAAAAAAATAAAAAATATATATCTCAAAATATTACGGGCATTGGTTAACCGTGGAACGCCCTGCATTTCCACAATAATGCAGATTTCGCGGAAGTTCCACATATAATCGTCAAAATAGCGTAAACGGAGATGACTAGTCCGACAGGAGTTAGAAAAACCAAAAGATAATTATCTGAATTTCTGCAGCATTTTTTCATGTACTGTAAGTCCAGCAGGAAGGAGAAGAGTTTTTCACTGCTTGTATATATTGCCCCAGTTGGATCAATATACATATACCAAGCCGCTGCTACAAATCCCTCAAAGGTCATGTGGTGTTAAAAAAGGACCTGTCCAACCGTGTAGGCTCGCTTTCAGAAGCGGAAAGCCGCCGCCCGAAGCTTTCCTCCGCCGGGAGGGAAAAGGTTGTCGGAAACTACGCGCTGTGGAGACAAAGGTCGTTTCACCATCGCCACCATCCCCCTAATGATGTCCATGGAGAAATCGGTAGGTGGCCACCCGTGCTGGCTTTTCGCAACTTCTTCCCCTGCCTGCCAACGATTTATTTTCTGGCGATGCTATTAGAAAGACTGGAGGCTTCTCTTCTGTAGAAATCGTGCGCACGTGCGCCGCATTCGGTTACTTGTCCTGGCTTTTATATGGCCTACCAGAGTGAAGGATGATGAGACAGTTGGCAGGCTAATGCAGTGAATTTCCTACTGCTGTTTATAGGGGGTGTATTACTATGCTTTAGTTGTCATAAACTGTTGTATTATATTGAGCGAGATCTACAACACAACATTGGTTGTTTCTAAGGGGGGGCTTAACGTCTTCACGTAAGTAATTATTACGTCGCCTATATATGGGCGAACCAGAACGCGCTCCCACAGGAAGCACAACGGAAGCTATTGCCAATTAGACTTGGTAAAAACCGTTAGGACCCGCCTCGTATTTATGGTCTCCCATCTTGTTCCAGAAGGAGGAGATTCCGCTCACACTATAACCATTAACCATTAAACAATGTAAGCTCAAACAAACAAACAAAACAGAAGACGTTTCTGTGACTGTACTGGCTGCCAGGGCTTTTGACATTCAAAAAGACAAGTGAAACCGCAATACCCCTGCAAGAGCGACGCAGAGATGGCGTCCAGGAGTTGTAAACGTGAGGCTTCACCATGACAGGGTGTTTCTTTGCCATTCTTCATTTCTTTTGATTTATCTAAACGAACAAAAAGCATGCTAGATATTTCGGGTGCAGGGGTCCATATGCGAAATAATCTAAGGTGAATCGACTGCAACATTAAGCGGGACAAACAATGAAAACTGGAGTGAAGCGGAGACTCTACAGTACTCACATACCGTCTATCCCCCGAGGATTTGCGTCTGGGAATCATGGGGGAGGTCACAAAAGATTTTAATGCGGGTTTTTCTAACAATCCGACAATAGTTATTTCTGAACCGAGCAAATGTATCCTTAGCTGTTTTTTTTTTTGTCTTGCAGCCTGCTCACCATAAGGCAGCCACTCGCGACGCCACACGTGCTCTGACTTTGATCGAGAGAGAAGAATGACGTCGTGGGACAGCTAAGCTCACTGTAGGCGCTGCTTGCAGTGTGGAAACGGCGAGAACAATGCGTCTCCTCAGAAAGTTTGCTCACAACCAATGACACAGAATTCAAGGAAAATACCCGAAGACGTTCTTGCGTATAAGGTAATCAAGTCGAGTAGTCGTAGTGGAGTGTTTTCTCGAAAGTTGGCCCTGAGAGCGAAGGTTATGGCCTAGAAATGGTACAGTTGCAGGAAAAGTCTTAAAAATAAATTAAAGCTGGCACATCTTGCCTTAGTTTAACCTTTTAAAGAGTTTACGCTGTTTTTACAACAGGCCGCACTAAAGTATGCTACCTAGAGCAATTTTTTTATTCTACTGCATAATGAACGAAAAGATGCTTAATGCGCACCATTCACAGTTTCAGGCTCTGTGATGCATAAAGCACACGGATAAAAACTGGGGGATGGTGAGATGCTATACGGAAACAGGGCAGAGTAGTTGTATTTGAAGGATGTCTCTGTGGTGTTGAACGTTCACTCGGGCGGATTTAGCGTCAGCGCCCCGCAGAAGCATGAAGTGTGCCTTCCAGAGCTCAATACCTTGCACTGTGTAGGTTGGAGTCCTCGGTCAAGTATATCTGCGAGAAAACGTGAACCTTGGTGTTCGCTTCAGGACAGCCATAGCATGTTGACACGGCTTTCAGTGCCTCAAGTACCTCAGGGCAGGTGCTGAAGGTTCGCCTTGGTTTTACAAGAGCCACACAAGCCTTGAAGTTGGTGGCGTCCGCTCGAAAAGCTGGAACAGCGAAGGAGCGAGGGATTTCATTGTTTGCGCTTTACCCTGCAACATATTTTCGTTAGGCTGTGCATGGCATGCAGGAAAGAATAACTAAAGTTGACTCTTCAAAATAACCAGACCGGAAAGGAAGGGCGGATTAACACGAGCGGTCGTGTTGCGGCCTGTCTCTTAATGTTGTTCTGCGCTGTAAACCTTTGTCATGTGTAACCAAAAAGCCGAACTTGTCCTTAGTAAATACAAAAATACGTCGTACAAGACGGTATCGTGGCTAATTGATAATAACTAATTTGACAGTGCTGTCTTCGGGGTTCCGCATGACTATTTGTTAACCGTTAACCATGGCCCAAGTGGGAGGTCAGGCGTGTGTTTAAGCGTGGATGAGAGACCCGTTCAAGACGCCTTACCACGCATACACTCACTGTTCCCGGAGCTCACAGCTCGTGCTTTTGCGCTGAACAAACACGGTCACAAGCGCACCTACCGTCAGACGACAATAATTGATGGTGACTGAGGAACTAATGGGGCACTTTCCAGCCTTCACTGCAAAAGCTCCTTTGGGGGCTGGGCTATCCAAAAAACTAAGCGTGGTACATTCGTGTTAGACAACAATTACCGTGACTTAAACAGGGACGGCAAATTGACATGACGCAAGAAGTCACTAACGGTACGCCACGAAATGAGTCTCCACACCGGGAGTGCACGTGTAAAGCTCCTGCCCGCACGCGAACAATTTCTCGCTTTTCATTCGCCCGACCGTTCCTCTCGCTCCCTCTCCGTTTTCCCAGCTTCTTGGTAGCAACGGCCTTGCCCTTGGATGCACCGCTTCCGCTGGATGAGAGCTCGCCAGGCGGCCTTCGCTTCGTTTACACCGTCGCAAAGAAACAGGCGGCACGAGCCACTGCCTGGCACCGGTAACCAGCCCTATAAAGTGTCATTATCTCCGGGTAGATGGTGGTCTTTTTTCTGGGCAAGATAGCCAAAAATATTCACCCAACCTCGATACATGGGGCGACAACTATGAAAAACCATATAAACGATTGCGAGCTACAACAAGCGAGGCTATATAGACCCACGGCCATCCGTGAATCCGCAGCGTAAGTGTTCGGCGCTATTTAAGCGTCTCCCACAAAGCTAGAACCACCCGGACACGTTCTGTAAACAACGCGCCACGATATTTATGGGGCGGTAGCAGCTCCGTGTTGTTGCAGGTACATAGATTCGTTTAGTGCACGTGTTCATCACACACAACACACCTAGCAGAGCACACGACGAAGCCTCCAAGCGAAAGGCGAAAAGTTGTGCTGCGTGTGTCCGGGAACTACCGAGAGGTCAGGGAACTTACGTTCTACACATAAAAAAAGAGACAAAAATCTCTGAGGAGAGAATTTTTCAGTACTTTGGAACAAGAGCAAGGAAAGTCTGATCGGGGCAGTTATTTCTGTTACCTTTAAAGTAAAGGGAAAGTTGGGGCACATAGTAAAGGAGGGACAACTTTCATAGCGTTAGCCAGGGTCACGAAGTTTGCGCTGGAAGCACTCGCAGGTGTGCTGGCGTGCGTTTTCACAGCATACTAGCGGTGGTTATACTCGTCATTACCGGTTACGAACCTTGCTTTTAAAGGTTTCACCGCAGGAAATGCGCTTATGTTGTGGTGACAGCGGCAAAACAGATTTACCAGCGTAGAAAACGATTACAGCGCAGGTTTGTAATTGCAAACATAGTTTGCGATAAATGCAATACTAGTGTGTCATAGTTATGTAGGGGGACGCAGAAGCTGCACGGCTAGCTAACCCCGAATGACCGCGTCGTATTCGTGAATTCGTCTCAATTTTTGTTGCGCTGAAAAATTTTCATTGTGACACCTATTCTAGAGAGTGTAACTCTGTCGTAATCTATTTGTATTGAGGGCACCGTGCGGGCACCAAGTAAACGAGACGTGTAAAGTCGCGCATAAAAATTTCATTAGTTTATTTTCGCTTTTTAAATGAAGTGCGAGAAAACACATGCACCAAGTGGGCCGACCAACATTCGTTAACATTTTGTGAACATTCAGCTTGTACGTAAACGTCATGATGCTTTTTTTTAAGAACCCACTTTTTTTAAATCTCCAAACAACGCATGTTAAGCAGCGTATTGAGGACGATAGCGAAGCCTCAGATCCGTACAACAGAGATATACCCTAGGAAAAAAAAAAAGAAAATGACGACATGGCGCTGATGCCTACTTGCGTTGATGTTCAAACATTAACATTCACAAACTAGGCGAAATTAACGTGAAGCGAACTGCATGGGAGGTGATTTTAAAAGGTAAAAACACAGCCTCGACGAGTTGGCAGGGGAAATTTGTGAACATACGAATCGCTGATTAACAAGCAGATTTTATTGTTGGTAACTATTCCCATACATTCAGCCTTGAGGAAATAAAATCGTGTTGGTAGCGTTTCATTTGTTAATGCTTTTGGAAGAGAGAGAGAGAGATAACACTTTATTTAACAAAGGGTTAGCGCAGCTTGGTGGCCAAAGACCGTAGGGCTTCGGCGACTGTGGCTGCCCGACCCGTTAGTAACTTCTGGAGATCCAGGCTTGAGCATCCCAGTGCTGCTTCCCACTGGTCGAGGGAGGTTATGAGAGGGAAGGGATCGTACTTGCAGGCCCACATATGGTGATGTAATGTGGCCCGTTCTCCGCAGTG
Source organism: Haemaphysalis longicornis (assembly GCF_048455015.1). NCBI lineage: Eukaryota > Metazoa > Arthropoda > Arachnida > Ixodida > Ixodidae > Haemaphysalis > Haemaphysalis longicornis. The sequence goes on along the minus strand of NW_027526263.1, from coordinate 522,646 downwards.
CTGGCAGAGTGTTGTGGGGTACAGCGAGGGGTGAATGTGATGAAGTACGGCTAAACAGGGGAGGGAAAATGGCTTTATTTCTTTTGGAAGAAATAAAACCATTTTTAAGCTTCATGCATTCTTGTCGCCCTTGTTTATCACCTGGTTTTACCTTTTAATAATGGTTCCTTAAGTATAATATTAATGTTATTTTTTTGGTGAGTAACTCCCCTCGACGACATCGCAGGATACGTAAACTAGTCATGCGAATGCCATTAAACTAATGAACTACATATCGTTTAAAAACAGCGCAGAAGACGGGACTAACGAAGTAACAGACTACACAAGCGCTGACGAAAAACTGTGCGCATTGGTTCGTCAGCGCTTGTGTCCTCTGTTACTTCCTTAGTCCCGTCTTCCGCGCTGTTTTTAAACGATATGACGCACCAACAAGCCCTTCAGTTAACCCTTTTGTAATGAACTACAATTAATTCGTTAGCTTTTAAATCACTGGAACTAGTTAACAGGTGGAGTCTGCGAAGAGGAAAACCAGCAAAATTTAGCTCAAGCCCGCTGTTTGAATTACCAGATATTATTTTCCCCTTAGAAAAAAAAAAGCGCCAACTTTATGGGGATGATATCGACGTGCAAACTGGAATTGTAGCTTTGATAAAAAATTTTCTTTTGGCTCTGGTTGTTGATGATGAAAGTGATGATTATGACTAGGATGATGATGATGACTGCTTTGAGTAGAATACAAGTGCACGTGACTACTTTAATTTCAGCTAAAACCTGGGTTCAGAGCATTAAAAAGTGGGCCACTTTTGTTTATCCAATATCGCCGGTGTTTTAGTGTAAACACGGGACTCAATGTAAGTAATAAAACAATGAAAGAAATTAGGTTACATAAATGTTACCAAATAGTGCATATTTTCTTGCTTCTAGAACCCTCGTGACAGTATCCCAATGAAAAAAAAAATATCCCAAACCAGTGTACCTCTCAATTTGGCTAGAAACATGATTCAAACCACCAAAATAAGACAGGACTAGCCACCATCCTACGGCGTGTAGGTTTCAAAACAATAAGGAGAACTCTCACACAATTTAATCGTGGCATTTGGAGACAGCACAAACTATGACTAAAAATTATGTGCCGGCGTTTATCCCGCTCTAAAATGATCGGTCCTTGCTGTATGGCATAAACGTGTGCGGCAATTCCTTCTCCACGACTTTGACGATAAAAGTGAATTTTTACCAAAACATTGATGTGGCCTCCGATGTTGTATCAAAGCATTTGAAGACCATGCAGGTCTACACACCGGTATCATTAGGCCGTTTAGAATTTCTTTTTCTGGATCCGCGTGCACGCCAGTTGTTATACTCAACTGCTATCGTCTATTTGGTAGTCTTTATTTATTTTCCTTTTGACGATCGTATGAGAACAAAACTCCCACACTGTTATGTACTATCCGTCCAGGAGCCTTTTCGCACAGATTTATCAGCCAACACTTTCGTCAGATTTTCCTAACAGACAACCCAACGTCACGATTTCAAGTGTAACGACGTTTTCAAGCCTAAAGACCCGGAGCTTGCTATACAATGAATTTGACGGTGCTTATACTGTGCAATGCTTCTCCTGCAGTTTCCTGAAATTACGTTTAAGGTTATACTTTGATATCTGTCTACCTTAACAGGCGCCCTCAGATTGACGTACAATGAGTTTGATGTAGCTTGGCTCGTCGTTAGAATCAACGGTAAGGATACCTACCGTTAGGCCTAACAAGATTCGTGGTGGACACTCTCGGCGGGACTTTGCGTTTCCAGCGAGTGTGAAATCTCACGCAATTGATGTAACAACATAGCACTTCAAAGCAATAAGTGAGAACATAGGGCAAAGTACTTTACATGGAGACCACAGCGGCAAGGCAGTAGAAGGGGTAAGCGAATAAGTCTACTTAGGTGAAGTAGTGAACCCGGATCCGAACCGTGAGTCAGAGATAAATAGAAGGATAAGAATGGTGTGGAGTATATGCGGTAGGCATTCTCAGATAATGCATGGCTGTCTACCATTGTTCCTGAAGAAGAAAGCGTATGACAGCTGCATCTTACAGGTACTCACCTACGGGGCAGAAACTCGGAGGCTCACTAAGAGGGTTCAACTTAAATTGAGGACGACTCAGCGACCAATTGGACGGAAGATGATAGGTGTAACATTAAGGCACAAGATCAGGGAACAAACGCGTGTTAAGGACATATTAGTAGAAACTAAGACGGAGGCATGGGCGTGGGTAGGGCATGTAATGCGAAGGCAAGATAACCGCTGGTCATTAAGGGTAACAGAGTGGATCCCTAGAGAAGGCAAGCGTTGCAGGGGGCGGCAGAAAGTTAGATGGGCAGATGAGATCAAGAAGTTTGCGGGATCAATTGGTCGCAGCTAGCACAGGACCGGGATAATTGGAGATCTGTGGGAGAGGCCTTTGCTCTGCAGAGGGAGTAGATAGGCTGATGATAAGGATGATGATGATGACCTTGCATGAGTCAGACAAGAAGATGACACACAAGTGGTTGTCGTCTGTAACTTTAATGTTCACATTGTAAAACGCAGTAAGCAGAAGCGGCTTGCCTTCATCGGGGGCAACTTTGGACTCGCATGCTACAAGAAACCCAATCAACAAACCATACGCTGCAGGTTGTGTTAGTATTTCGTCTTGGGCAAGGATGCAGCCGAAGTAGTCGCAGACACTCACTGTGTACCACAGCAACCACAGCGCGATGTTCCCTACCATTAGTCTTAATCGATAAAGCGTTGCACAACACCGTCGGCACTTGTACTGATTTTCGAAAGCTTCGCTGTACATCCAGTTTCTCAGAGTCGGGATGGCAACTCAATTTCTGGAGGTGTGCAAACATTGTACTCGAAAGCCTACAATAGTGAACAACAAAAGCGAAGTGAAGCGCCTGTGGCGTCAGCTTGACGCCCAATGTATTCAGCAATGTTTATATACGAGAGGCTACCACGGTTTCGCGTTATGATGCTTCACTGCAAGACCTTGCTGTATGATGTAATGCCAAGATCAGTAAGCCTACAAGATGGCTCCGGCTGTAAACCAAAACAAAATTATATATCATTTTCTGACTCAACCATTTACTGACACTAGCATTTTCGCTCGATGCAACGCATTTTTATAACTCTAACTGTTCGCTAGTTATCTTTCAGTTAGAAATTTTATGTGCTCAATGTACAGTTAGTAATTCGGTGTTCACGGGTTCGATTTGACCCAAGCTGTTGTAACAGTGATTCCTTAAACATTGTCCTCTGTATGTTCCGTGTTCCATAAAAGCAAAATTGCACATTTTAATGCTCACGGGACGTAAACAACGGGACGTAAACTCCGACCTTAGCCCGTAACACACTTGTTCCTCGCTTACATTAGGGCGAGTTTCTTTCTCCAGATCATTATATTTCGCTGTCAAACGGGAACCCAGCGCTGAGACTTGGTCATTAGGGTGCCTCTGTCCTTTCAAGTCAAAATTATCTGCACGGTCATTCCCCACCTCCCCTATTCACCGTAGCCAGTATAACCTCTCTCGTGCTTTGTGACGCGCACTTACGCTGCCATAGAAACAGCTCCTCGCTGCCGGCCCTTTAATATGCGCATATTTTGAAAAGAAACAAAAATGTACAGGCCCATGGGCTCGTATCGTATTTCAAGTATCTGCCTTGCTCGTTCGCTTCGTCAACATCCGAGCGGATAGTGAACGTAGCGGGGCTTGTATCGTTTGGGACCGAAAGTTGAGATCCTCCGGCGAGGCGGACGTCACTTGCTCATCGTCGTTATCCCCGCCGGATACATGAGTACCTGAGCGTTCCTGTGTGTAAAGCGTTTTCAATATCCTGTCATAAAATATTGGAGAAGAAAGTCATCTAGGCCTTTTTTTTTATTTTATTAGGAATAATAGGAGGATATACATCTCACATTTCATCGTAAATATTCTGACCGGAAACACAACGCATTTCTAGAAAAGAAAGTATTGTCGTGTTATTGTAGCAAGAGTAAGTCGAAAAAAATGAATTCGAAGGCCATTGTTGTCGCATCTGAACGGCAACATGGTGCTTGGTGTGTCTGTGTTTTCTTGTTTCTCATGTTGCTGCATCCTGAGTTGCTTCATGTTGCTGCAAAGCTCCCGTCTTGCGTGTCCCGATGTTTTGGGTTGTTTGAAAAAAGCATAATTTGCCGCCCCGTGGAACGAAGCACGCACCGCAGCCCGTAAGGATTCCAGCGACGAAGACGCCAATTTCCTGCGTGTACGAAGTCGCTATGCCAACTAAATGCGCAATGGGTTGAGTTGTCACTGAGTCACCACTGCCGATACTCTGTGCTCTTCGCATACGCTGTTTCTTGAATGCCTGAGCGGCTCTGTGCACCCCGTGAACTGCTCTGGAGCCTGCGTGACATTGGTAGTGGAAATGTCCTCTTTGGAATAGCACGTCGCCGCATTTCGAAGCTGTAGTTAAGCCGCAAGATCTGAAAAAAAAAAAAGCCGCTGTCTCCCGTAGATATACTCGGTTCTACAATAAACTGGCTTTACATTCGCGTTGAACCTACACTTCTAGCTTGTCGAATCCCTTGTCGAATAACTTCGGGTAACTTCAGGATTCACTGTAGAATCAGCGGTGTAAAATCGCGCCAAGAACGCAAGCGCCGTTTGAGAGTCTCTGGGACTTCCCCGCACGCCTGGACGAGAACGAAGAAGAGAGTTCATGAAATGTGTCAGTATTATGGGCATCTCTTATCTTCCTGGCAACAAAGCCTAATTCGTTTTGAGGCTTATTTAACTGGGAGATATTGTCTACTTTTTCGATACGATGCGTCTAGCCTTAACCGGGGAGATCCATCGTCACTAAGGAAGAAAAAGTGCAGAGCACGGACCCAATGCGCCATCTAGTTGCATATTATGAATGTCTGTGCTTTTCTTTTTTTGAACCACTGCTAAAGCCACCGAGCAGGTCGTCTCCATAAAATAGTGGAAACGCGACAAGGCTCATGTGTAAGAGAGCACAATTTTTTAAGTGCACAGCAGTTTAGGGACTCGCCTTGTCGTCGCCGTTCGCTCGTTGGACCCAAATAGAGCCACAATGCGTGCCGTCGCCGTGGCGTAACCCAGAGGCTTCGAGAGAGAGAGAGAAAATGACATTTATTGAAAATTTCCGGCGGGGAGGCGGGTCAGGCCACGCAGGGTTTCGCCACCCCCTGTCTATGTACTAAGCAGACCCCGAAGCTATGCCTGGGCACCGGTTCAGGCTACTCGGCGAGTCCCCTCCCGAAGGAGGGTCTCCTTTTCGCCTTTGCCGGGCCAGAGCAGCCTCGAGCCGCTGGACTGCCAGCAGTTGCCGCTCGTATTCGGGCGAGCTCACGAGTCCTATAATGTCCGGTGGTAGCTCTTTTGGGCTCCCCACTGCACTGTGTCTTTCACATCCCCACATGATGTGGGCCAGGTCTGCAGTCACCAACGCGCACACACTGCACACTGCACTTTCGTAAGTTCCAGGGCACACGTGGCGCGCGAGCGCTGGAGTCAGCACGGATCCAGTCTGTAGTTGACGGAGGAGGACGGCTTCGCCCCTCTTGAGCCTCGGGTGAGGGGGGGGCAGGGCGCGTCTTCCCGCACGATGCCAGTGAAGGATGTCCCCGTAGTTGGTCAGGGGCTCCATGATCTCCGCCGCAGACGATGGGCAGGGGGGCACCGCACGGTGCGCGAGCTCGCGTGCGATGGCGTCCGCCTCCTCGTTGCGGTTGACGGTGCCACCCGCAATGCCCCCCACGTGTGCGGGAAACCAGCGGATGTTCGTTGTAGTCTCCTTGCGCTCGGGGAGCAGGCTCGCTGCAGTCCCGCACACGGCGTTCCTGGCGTAGCTTGCTACTGCGGTCCTCGAGTCGCTGAGCACCGTGGTGATTGTGGGGCTGCTCGCTAGCGCTAGGGCAATGGCAGCCTCCTCTGCCTGCGCGGCCGTTCGGGCCTTGATGCTGCAGGCGTTCATTAGTTCCCCGGTGGTGGCTCGTACGACCACCACCACATATGTGTTGGGGCGGTCGCGGTGCTTGGCTGCATCCACGTATACTGCCCCCTCGTCACTGTTGTGTGCCTCGGCAAGCGCTCGGGCTTCCGCCGCTCTCCTCTCCGCGTTCCTGTCCGGGTGGACGTTCCGCGGCAAGGGGAGCACCTTGATCTTGCGAATGATGTCGTCCTCTATGGGAACGATCCTATCTTGATGTTGGTCAACTTGAGGTGGGTTGAGGCCCAACTTCTGGAGGATGGCCCTGCCGGTCTTGGTGGAACCGAGGCGTTCGAGCTGGGAGACCCGCTGGGCTTCACTCACCTCGTCCAGGGTGTTGTGTACCCCCAGTTCGGCAAGGGCCTGGTTACTCGTGCTGTTGAGCAACCCCAGTGCTGCCTTGTAGGATTTGCGGATGGCCGCATTGATCCTATCCTTCTCCTGTTGTTTCCAGTAGTGGAACGCACCAACGTATGTAACGTGGCTCATGACAAATGATTGCAAGAGGCGCAGCAGGTTAGCTTCTCGCATTCCCTGTCTGCGCGTAGATATTCGTTTGATGAGACGCGTTGCGATCCCCATCTTGGTGACCATGCGGTCGATTGCGGTTGTATTGCTGCGGCTGGCTTCGATGTGCATGCCGAGCACTCTGATGCTTTTCACGTGGGGTATGACTGTGCCGTCCCCCGTGCGCAGAGGCTTCGAAAGCCGATGGGTTTATGTGGTCATTAGCGTTCGAAACTCTTGAACCACTGGCGCTTGTCGTACATCTCTCCTAGGCAAAACATACGTAATTAACCGGCAGCGCTTGTGTTCATTTAGTTAGGAAGGCCCATTGGGTTGGTTTTTACGATAGTAAGCGAAAAAAATGGCAGTGCAACGTCAGCACGTGCGGGAGGGAAACCAAGCACAAAAAGAACAGAACTCCCGCTGGCGGAGTTTCAGGTAGGGGGCACGCGACACTACGAAGGCGGGAGATTTGAATCGCATTTGTTGATAGCAGTGAGGGGATAACGGCGCTACAGCCCATTATGGCGAACCACTGCTCTGCCCTTCCGACAGCTTTTACATTGAGTCCAACGGCTTTTATTTTTTCGCTTTTTGCGATTTTCTTTAAAATGGCTGTCGAATGCGTTCGTTGCTGCAACTGAAAGAAAGCCGACCAATAGCCGCGACATCTTCGAATTCGAACGCTCAAGCAACGCAGAGATTTTTAAAAATTACGCCCATCTTCCCGCGAGGGAACCCTGATGTGATGCGACGCATCAGGGGGGAGCGTTTGGACTGACGCTGGTATTGGATTGCGTCAGTCCACTCGCTGAAGGGACTGTCGCTTCCATCACGTCTTCATCGGAAGAATCAAGTCAAGCACGCAGTCGTCAAGCAAAGTGACGCGAAGTCGAACGAGAGCCAGCGCTGACTGAACCGCCGCAGCGCGCTACCCGCTTTATATTCACAGCGCCTGAAGGAGAGGAGACAGCAGAGGAGAGTCGCGCATGCGCGCACTGGCGCGACAAGAGCGGAGCGAAGCGACAGGAGCGCGCGCACGCAGCTGTTGTTTATGATAATGAGACGGAGTGAGAGTGTTGCGCACAGCTGTCGGAGAGAAGAGCGGAGGAGAGTCGCGCATGCGCAGGTGGCGTGCGGACGCCGCCGACGCCGACGCAGGAGGGACATGCCTCAGAGTAAGAGATGCGTCGCATCTAAAATGTCACAGGTTTAACACTTCTAAACCTAGTTACCTTGAGCGGAAGCTAATGCTATGCACGGAGTGTTTCGTGAAAGTTGACTTTCTTGAGATTGAGCAGCCTGTCATCCAGTTATATCTACGGGATGATTGGATTCGTCCTTTCGCTTGCGCTGGAGTGTACGAACAGACAGCTCCGCCGGCTTGCCGTCGACAGAGGAAGCAAGCACCGGCACAACAGCCGCCAAAGCAGTCCATTTGTGCGCGTGCTTCTAGTGTTCTCTAGTTTCCTTCCGGTAAACTCAGTCAGTACAGTATTTTCTTATATCAGTCGTTAACGTCTCGCCCTAGTCACGTGGTTCTCTTGCACTGAACCACACGCACAGACGGCCCAACCACCGCTGGGTGATAACAAAGCCACAGGCGAAGGAACTATTTCACTTTCGCCCAGTTCCGCGGTACCACAGCAATTAAGCTCCAAGCAAGCAAAGCGATAAGGAAGGTGCAGATTGTGCAGAAAAGAAGACGCAGCTTGCGCGCCGGAGGCTGAAGGTCATTGCGACGCGATGAATGCCCTTGAATGATGTAGCGTACTATAGATTTCACTCTAAGTGACTGAAAAATATTTGCTTAGCATTTTCATTCTACATTTTGTGAACACTTTTGTTGAGCATTCATTCGAAGTACTGGAGTCCCATTCCTTACTTCTGACTTATGAATAGCTTTCTGCTCTGATCGGTTTTAGAAGTGGGCACATTTAATCGCCGTGTTCAACTGCACCTGCCGCTATCCGCCCGTTTGACAAAGCGGGAGTATGCTGGTTTGCTTGTGATGTTCTTGCCTGAGAAGATGAAAATAAAACTATATACCGATTCTGGTGTGAAGGCTCCAATTTTATTCAGTGAGTGCCCCGCTTTGCCAAAAAGGCGCTGTACAAGGGGGATTGCAGATTGGAATAAACCGATTCTTCATTCGCACACTGATTCACTGAGTGTTTAAACAGTTATTTCTAGACGCAAACGGAAGCAAGAAGTTCCGTCCGATGAAAGTTGCTTCCCAGAATAGGCACACGATGCCCCGCGGTCAACGCTACGACAATCAATGGCACCGGTGCGCCATGTGATTTCCTCCAGGGGTAAGTGTGCGTGTCGAAACCATTCACCCGGGCACTTTGTTCCAAAACGCCGACGTCGCTCCGCTTTCCAGCACGTCACCCGCGGCGGCATTTATTCCAACGGGCGCTCCACGCGGCTCGTCTCAATGCCGTTTGTTTCAAAAGGGCTTTCACTGCCCCCCCTCCCCCCCCCCCCCCCCCCCCCCCCCCCACGCCAGCGGGCACGAGTAATAGCTGCTTGGTGTGTACGAGCCGGCGCTTGCACGGCCCTGCCCTTCAGCCCACCGGTGACCCGATTCCGCCGCTGGCAATGGTGGGGTGGTGTGGTCACCTGCTTTTGACGTTGCGGCCGTCACGCGACGCGGTCAATGCCACACAGGAGGCGGTGGACGTCTATTCTTCCAGCCTGGTCCTGCATGCCTCTCTCACCCATTTTCAGGCGCCTTTTCGATCGGCCAGCAAAAAGCATCTTCTGCTTAGCACTCCATTGCTGTACTTTGCAGTCAGGTTATAGGGACCATGAAAACAAAATACAAGTTTCCTTCATTACAAAGGCGGCTTTGTGTCGATAACGATGATACCAATTTTATTGCAAACTTCAAGCAAATAATCGTCGTGATGAACAAAACATATCAAGCGGTCGCCACTGCTTGATATGTTGAACATGTCCTCAGGCACTTCCCAGCGAAGTCTCTATGACATCAAAGAATCTTGCTCGCGCGATTGCTGGCCGCCGACCTAATCTACCACCAAGAAACAGGACCGGGAGATTGTAGTGGAGCCTCTGGTTCCGGTTAATCGCATCACTTGAATGCTAACGTGCAGTTACCGCATTGAGAGCTACGTTTTTAGTGGGGGATTCTATTGCGTCACTCCTGCTTATGTTGCGCCACCGCATCGCGAAATCTGGAAGTTTTTCAGTATTTTTTTTGTTAAAAAATCTTTTTACGGCTGCAATGGAGGTGAGTGAGTTACGAGCGGCTAGTAGTTTCATATTCAGCAAGGTTGGATTTTGTCTCTATGTCCCCTTTAAACGCAGGTACGTATATTTTACTTCACAAGCTGCCTGCAGCAGGCCCGGAGTGGAGCTACAGGCGACTTACTAGGGCGGTTCAACCTGCCCAACAAGGGGACGAAGACGTCCCTCCGAGGCCCCAACGCTTATTGTCGCTTTTCTTCAGCGGCCTCTATATAATATTCCGGGGATTTAGACGTGCTCGGTGGGTGATGGCCGTGTAGAATCCACACTGCTGCACGCGGTTTGTGAAATGAAGTGAGCACCGCTGGTCTTATCCCGACAATCACTGAAAACTATACCTGATTTACATACCGGCCATTTCTCGCCCTACGGCGCGGTAGTTGAATTCTTGAACAGCACGCGTTTCTCTTGGTTCGTTGGAAATTCTGAAGTTTGCTTCGGTAATTCTACTTAATTTAATGTATGCAATTGTTCACGTTGAACTACCTGTGTTTGCTCCATGTGCTCACTTTTTAGAGCATTGGAGGTCATAGAGAACACTCGCCGCGGTGGCTCAGTGGCTAAGGCGTTGCGCTGCTGAGCACGAGGTCGCGGGTTCGATTCCCGGCCGCGTCGGTCGCTTTTCTGATGGAGGCGAAAAGCAAAAACGCCCGTGTGTACGAGATTTCGGCGCACGATAAAGATCCCCAGGTGGTAAAAATTAATCCGGAGCCCTCCACTACGGCGCGCCTCATCGTCTGCGTTGCGTCGGCGCGTTAAACCCTACAATCAATCAATCAGGTCATAGAGAACGTATCGGGTGTTCATGATGTGCGCGCTTTTATCACGATCTTTGGTCGTGTGCCCCGTGGCGAGGCGTTAATAATAATAATTCTGCGCACCCTTAAAGGGGCTCTGCAATATTTTCGATAAACGCTTTCACTCTTTCCTAAGCATCTGGAACCACTTCGAAAGCAACAGTTATCGCCAGCACGGAGCGGCACTGCGTGATTTGCTCGGCGCAGCAGATACGCCTTCCGTTTGTGCTTTCTTTTTAAAGTGACTATCGAATGCGTTCGCTACTGCAACTAAAGGAAACTCGGCCAATAGCAGCTACACTACTGTAATGACGTAATTGCAGTAATCTAAGAAAGCCAAGACCGAGAAAGTGAGAAAAAAAGTTGAGCAAGTTCCTAAGTTTTCTGATGGGGCGTAGAACTTATTTTTCGTTTGGGAATTTGCGGCCCCTAATGTAAGTACTAGATGTGCTGGTTCAGTACGTTCTGTAAGCATGAACGATTTCCAAAAAAGTCGAAAAAAGTGTTCCAGGGTCCCTTTAATGATGATCAGTGCACTGCGTCTGACGTATGCTTAAACAAACAGAACCGACTTGCTCACAAAATATATTGCAAGAATATTGTGCCACGCATGCTTCAACGAAAATTTCCCTGACTGATAAACCTAAGGTTAAACGTCATATAAGGTGACGTTGTTGACCTGTAGGTCAACAACTGTCACCACCCTATGGCCCTATACGTCATATAAGTCCTATAGGTCCTATAGGTCCTAGGTTCTACGTCCCATAGGTCGTATGAATCCTATAGGTCAACCGTCACCGTTTATAGGTCAAAAAAAAAAAAAGCCCGCCCGCATCTTCCCACGGGGGGAACTCGAGTAAATGCGTCGCAGAGTGGTGGGGGTATCGCGTGAATGTTGCGTAATTGGGTATGGTTTGGGAATGCTTAATTGTTATTTCGTCTTTATTATTCTTGTTTATTGAATGAAGGAGAAGCGAAGGCAAGGAGTGTAAAGTTAAAGTCTGTCTTTATTGCTTGGTGACGTCAAGCAAAGCGTCAAGTCAAGCGAAAGCCGAGCAAAGACGTCCTTGACTGAATTCCGAACGCGCGCTCCGCCGCTTATATACACACCGCCGGCGTTCGAGGGAGAGGAGTACGGGGGAGAGACGCACATGCGCACAATTCCGTACACAAGCGCGCGAACTTTCCACGCACCCACCACGCCGTTATCACGTGTACACGCCCTACCGCCGTTACTGTTGAGCGCGACGCAGCGCACGGGTAGCTACGACGCATGCGCGCACAGACGCGCTCCCCCCGCACCGCCGCAGCTGTTGTTGAGAGCGACGGAGCGCACGGGGTACACGCGCCCCTCCCGCACCGCCGCACCTGTTGTTGAGAGCGAGGAGGGTACGGGGGAGAGACGCGCACCTGCGCCTCGACGCGACGCGCATGCGCAGTGAGCGTGTGGAAGGCGCTGACAACATCGACGAGGGACATCGCGAGCCTAAGAAATGCTCCGCATTTAAAACCATCGCATAGCCGTATACGGCTGGTCGAAAGTGATTATTATCGAAGGACGATACTGCGTACGGTACGTCTGAAACTTTTCAGCAAAGCAAACAATACCGCGTGGGGGAATGAGCCACGAATGAATATGTTGGTGTGTACACTTCCCCTTCGTTGGTGTCTGCCACGTATGAATGGGTATGAATGGGCGTGGGGCTGCAGCAGCCATGGAGAGAGAGAGAGAGAGAGAGAGAGAGAGAGAGAGAGAGAGAGAGAGAAATCTTTATTAGACATTGAAGAGGTTGGCCCCACAAACGGCGGGGCTTGCTACTTCAGATGCGTGTGAACGTAGTGAGGCGAAAAAACAATAACAAAAAAACAAAACAAAAGGAGAAGAAGTACATAGCAACAATGAATAATGGGGAGAAGAAAATAAGATAAGTTCGTAACGTAGAAAAATTTACAGCACTCGGAGAAAAAATCTGAGGATCCCAAGGTTAAAGAACCTCGATTAATCCAGAGTCAGACAAGAAAGTTAACAGAGCCTTTGTCCCTCGCGCCGCGTCAGCGTTATTGTGCCACGGTCCAAGAAAGTGATGCAGATCTAAAGAGTTTCCGCGTAGCAGCCGCACAAGAGTTCTTTTCACTATTTCGCGATGAGTTGTATGCTGCGGCCAGGTAGTCGTTGAAGAACACCCTCTGTTTACTTTTGTAGGCCTCGCGGAAACTGGAAATTGCACTGAGGTTCAATCGCGTGCAAAAGCAAGGGAATCCTAAGAGGGTCCTGCCAAGCTGGCAACTGCAGTTTCCGTCCCAGTGCGTTCACGGCCGTACTTCCGTCTTGTCTGGAATACGGTATTTCAATAGACACAAGCAGACTGTGTGCATCTTTCGCTGCTGTGTCAGAGACGACGTTCCCCTGGATGCCGGAATGACCTGGCAGCCATTGACGCGAGATGCAGTGCCCGTCTCGTAGTCCAAGTATCTGCAATGTGTGTAGATCACGCACAAGTTGGCTGCAGCGGTGGGATGGCTTCATCAGTGCTTGCAGGGCAGGCCGCGAGTCGGTGAAGATCACCCATTGCCGAGAGGGACTATTGGTGATGTGAACGAGTGCTGCCCTGATAGCAGTCAACTCAGTGAAGGTGGACGACGTCTTGTGACTGAGTTTCTCTTTCACAGTTAGTCCCACCGATAAAATCCACACTGCTATAGCTGACGAGTCAGTCCTCACGGACCCTTCTGTATACACGTAAACGTGGCCAAGATAACGTGAGCTGATATGCTCTAGCGTGAAGTATCGCAAGGCTGGCTCAAGCAGAGATGATTTCTGGCCTATACCTGGCATGTTGAGGCATATATTCTATGCAGCAACTTTCCGTCGAGGAAAGGCAGGCTTGCTTGGGCGTTCGAAGTTGGCCGGTAGGACGCTCCGTACATGAGCGGAAGACATCTCTGCTAAAGGATGGTCAGCACATCGGGCTACGTGACGGAGGCTGGTGCGAAGAAACTCTTGAGCTTGGAGTGTCTGGGCTGACATGCACCTTGCTTCTCAGAGAGTTCCATTCGTGGATGTGCATCTTGGAAGACCCAGGTAGATGCGCAGAACTTGAGCGTGTGCACACTCTAGCATTCTAAAGTTTGTCTTAGACAAACCAATCAGCGCTGGGAGGCTGTACCGCAGAAGGCCAAGTAATAGTGCCTTATAAAGTCGTAGTAGTGAAGGCACTGAGCAGCACCATGTTTTTCCTGTCAGCATACGAAAAGTGGGCATAAACGACTGCAGGCGTTCCCTAAGGTAACGGATATGGGGGGGCCCAAGATAGTGATCGATCTAATGTAACTCCAAGAAATTTATGGTTCTGAATGTACGGTATTTCTGTGTCATTTCTGACCAGAGGATAGCTGGATACATCCCACCTGGTAAAGGCAACTGCGGCACACTTTTCGTGTGAAATTAGCAATCCGCAGGTACTAAGGTATTTTTGAATTGCAAGAAGCGCTTTCTGCAGTTTGGATCGTATGCTTCTCCGGTTTTTGCAAGAAGCCCACACAGAAATGTCATCAGCATAGAGAGATATGTTGACACCTTGGGGTAGTACTTTCGTGATGCGGATGAGGCAGATGTTAAACAGGACAGGACTTAGAACTCCGCCTTGAGGGACACCCTGCGTAATCTCATGCCTCCTTGTGTCGCCTTCATTGGTGGTCATATAGACATACCGATTCTCCAAGTAGTCACAGAGCCAAGTGTTCAACCGCCCTCGTAGCCCTACAAACGTCATGTTCCTTCAAACGGATTCGTGAGAAACGCTGTCAAAAGCCGCCTTGATGTCTAGGAAGACAGCTACTGTGATATTTTTTTGCAGCCTTTTGCCAATGAATATCCCTCACCAAAGCAATGACGTTGTCGATGCTACTTCTTCCTTCTATGAACCCTGACATCTCTGGGGCATACACTTCTCTGTCCTGATGATCCCAGACGAGTCGCTGCAGCACCATTTTTTCCATTACCTTCCCTATGCAGCTTAGTAAAGCAATAGGGCGGTAAGAGTTGATGTCGGTTGGCGGTTTTCTTAGTTTGAGGACAGCTACTGGGCAACCAACTTTCCAGCTTGCTTCCACGCGGCCTGTCTCCCACGACTTGTCGTAGAAGGTAAGCAGTTGCCGGAGGGCGTGGCCGCCGAGATGTCGCAAAGCTGAGTATGTAACGCCATCGACGCCTGGCGAAGAAGGCAGTTTAACGGACGCTAGCGCTGAGATTAGCTCATGCTCAGTGAATAATTCATCCATGAGCGTAGCATTTGTAGTGGAGAGCCAATCAGTGAGGGCCTCTGCCGTGGAGTATCCATTCTTATGCATTGAAGTTTACACGAGAAATCAACGATACTTCGCGAATTTTTCTTTCGCCTTCTGCACATTGAAATATAACGTACAAATAAAAAAAACCTGTTCAAACCGTCAGTGCAATGTGTCCGATGTTGTTCAGAGGTGCTTAACACGCTGTCACAATATGTTTACTTCGCAAGAAAAAAAAAAAAACAGCCATCGCGGGTGAGCGGTGATGATTCCCCCTGATTGCGCAAAAGAACTGGTGTTTGATGTTCAAAACTGTCGAAGTTACAAGAACATTTCATGCTTGAGCTGCGTTCTGTGTACTCCGCGGCGCGTTGCGCATGACACCGGTGGCAAACCCACACCGCTCCGGAATGGACACATCGCCACACACCCCCAAACCCTCCGCAGCGATGATAGAAGATCCCCTATAATAAACCGCTCACAGCTGCTGCTGCTGCTGCTGCAAAATTTCCAGAGAAAAAAAAAATGGGCGAAGTTTGCACTAAGTAGCGCAAGGCTTCAACCACAACGAAGCTCGAGGATTTCTTTCTATAAGCACTGAAAGACACACCACTACGCATTACATTAGGTTTGAAATTGTTTATTTACAGGTTCCGTCGGCGCTTTTCACTGTGGTTGTGGTAGCCTTCTTTATATCCATCTCTATCGACGTCTTCATCGTGCATTACTGGAAGGCCCTGATCGTTTTGTCCGCAGGCTTTCACATTTCTCCCAAAGTGGAACACGTCGGCACGCGCTAGAACCAGCAGCAACCGGCTTTCGCGGACTGGGCGTGTAGTGCCGCGAACTGTCTTGTGCTCCCCCCTTGAGGCGCGGATGCACGCTAACAGTTTTCTTGGTATTTTTTCTGAGCGCCATGCGCAAGCCTGGGCGACGCCGGGCGCTCCTGGTGAGGTCCGTGCTCACGTGTCCGGTAAATGGCGGGAGTAAATATTACCCGTTTTTTTTTTTTTGATGATGCCACACACATTACGGCGAGCAGCAAAAGCGCCGTAGTTTAAAAAAATTAGCAGTGGCTTAGTTCTGCTATGCCAGGATATACGTAGCGTGAGCTCAGGTTCAGCTGGTTATTCTTAGCTTTCCTGGTTGTGTAGGATTAGCTTGATTACCATGCTTACTGCTGCTTCAGTGACACACTCACGGTATACGCATTATGTGACACATGTATATTTATCAAGCGGCTCCGGCGCAGCGTCACCAATCACCCCAGAGCTAAGCTGGTTCCACAGGCGCACGCCTGTGTTGCGGCGACGCACGAGCCATCGGTTGCACACCCGGCCACCCCTCGCATGATCATCAAGTGGACCGGGCCGCCACGTGCGGAACGGAGGTCGGCGAAGACGCCGGGGACGGCGTGGGGTGTGTGAGAGACGCCGGGCAGTGAGCAACTTTCTGTGCGCCGTGTGGCGTCACTGCTCCTCGCGCATGCGCAGCACGGCCCTCGAGGAGCCACGTGAAACCGCTCAACGTCGGCCAGTGTAGCTCACGCTACAAAACTACTCGCATAAAAGAGCGATCCGGGACTGCGGCCCTTCTGGGTGAAACCGGTGCGCAGAGCTAGACAGATCATCGCGCCTTAATGCTCTGTTTCCCCGTTGTGTGTCACCCCCTGGCGCCGCTGCGTTCCATGACTGGCGCACAACGCGCGCTCCCGATGCGGCAAATCAGGCTCTCTGACGCCACACCAAACCCAGGCAGGGCCAAGCGAAGAGGGAAAACAGACGACGGCGCGCCTCGTTGTGACAGGAACGAAAAAATTCCCCCGCATTTCCCCGAGGGGGAGAATGTGAAAGTGCGAATGCACGGTTGTCGGCCCGCTTGCGGCGCTTGCGCTCGGCCCCCGCAGCCCACCGCCTCGCCGCCTTCTCTTCCATCTCTTCCATCGGGTTTGTAGTATCACGTGTACACCACGCAGTTATCAAGCCACTATAACGCCGCTGAGTCGCCAACGCACGCCGCTGACGACGTAGTTTGAATGCGTTAAAGATATAAGGCGCGTCAACACTGATATCACCGTCGCGTCCGTGGCTTGATCGGTAGAGCGTCGCGCTGCGGCCGCAAAGTCCGCGGATCGAAACCTGGCGCCGGATGCTGTTTCTTTATAGAGGAGCACTGCGGACGCCGCCGCCGGCGGTGGATGGTTTGGGGTCGCTTATAAAGTGTATTCACACTTAAAACCAATTGGCGGATGGAGCACCGGCATCTTGCGCGCACCCGGTCAAGAGCGCTCTCTTATATATAGAGCTCTTAAGCTGCAGGGCCGGGGGTCCGCCAGAAGTCAATGCCGGCAACAGCAAAGAACGACGACCAGAAACTGCGGGGAAAACAATAACGAAGTGAAGCGGCGTCCGCCCCCCCCCCCCCCCCCCCCCCCCCCCGCGACAGAGCAAGGCCATCTGGCCACGAAATGACGCCTCCACGTATGGGCTGCGTTCTGTGATCGGTCGTGAGCCGCCCTAAGTCGTTCGGAAGCAGCGCAGGCTTGCGGGCCGCCTGCAGCCAGCCGTCCCTACATTACTTCGACGTCCATTGTTCTATTATCTTTCTTTTCTCCACTTTTTGTTCGCCATGACGAGCACTGTTGATTGTCTTTATTTTTTCCGTTAGATGGCCAGAGTACGGGGAAGTATTTTTCCGCCTTTGTATTTTTCTACCACTTTCCTGCGGTGAGTGACGTTTTCCGGCGCCATTACGCCCGCCTTCCGAAAACCTCAACTTTGGGCCTACCACCGAAGCGGAGTTTTATAGGTGTCGAGGGCGTCCACACATTTGCCGATATAAATGTAATCGCGGTCTCCGTATTTAACACAATTTATTCTTATATCTGAATAGTTGCATTGCCGTAAGAAGAAAATGTGTATTCCCTTTGCGAGTACAAAATGCCAAACAGAAGCAGCCTCTGATTATAGTGTGACGGAAAGGAAGTGAAATCGGAAGCTCTGAAATGGCAATTAAGCTGTAGGCAGCGGGAAAGAGAACGAGAAAGCGTCAACAAGTGGGCCAACATTTTAGGGGCGAAGCTCCTCTTGCTCGGGCCCTGTCCCGTCCCTCGTTGCTGCCAAGCACGGCGGAATGATGATGATTGTGGCAGGATGCCCCTAGGGATTGGCCAACCAAAGATTGGCCGAAGAGGTCAAAACGTTCAATGCGTTCGTTGCTACGCAACAAGGAGGAGAGGAAGAAGAAGAGGTTGTCGTTCGTCGCCTGCGAGCTCAAGACACGTACCGGGGATACGCGACACAAGACGCTCTGCAGAAGGCGACAGCCAAGGTGGCTAAAATGCCAGACACCGAATTCGCCAACTTACACATGGAGATTCTCATCATCCCAAACAAGCCCTACATAATCACCACAAACATCGACGTCGTCGACGGGCTTGTCAACGGAGCGGTGGAAATCTTGACATGTCGAGTCTTTATAGCCGGTATTCATTGAAAAGTTTAGCTGTCAATTTCTTCATTTGGCAACACTGAAATGGCCACGGACATGGCCGAAGCGCCACAAACATGGCGCGGGTTATGCCACTGCGGCCGCACGCCGAAGAACAAAAAAAACTCCCACCTCCCCTCGCGGGAACCCCTGTGTAGATGCGACGCATAGGCGGAGCGGCGAACGGAACGCGTTTTATAGCGCTCATAACGTTGAGGGGACTGCGTAAGCTGGTCCCAGTCGATGACGACGTTGGCGTACTTGTAAAGCGGCGTGGACTCTAGGTGTTTGAGCCAAGCGTGGATGTTGCTTCGCCGGAGAACGGCACACCGGTTATATGCGCAGCGCGCCCGAAGGAGAGGAAACCGCGGAAGAGAGAGTACTGCACATGCGCCGGCCCCAGCGCGTCTGCCGCGGCTATGACGCAACGTGCCGCGGCTATGACGCAACGCAATCCAACACAATCCACTTTAATCCAATCCAATCCAAATCCAATCCAACCGAATCCAAGCCAAGCCAAGCCAATCCAATCCAATCCAATCAAATCAAATCCAATCCAATGCCCCTCGCGAGAGAGTGTTCGTTATCGCAGAGGAGAGGGGGTGAGCGGCGGAGAGCGGCGGAGAGCGCAGCTCGCGCGGCGAGGAGAATGGCAGAGGGGTGGACAACGCCGACGGCAACAACGACGACGACGCCGGAGGGACAAGGCGAGTGAATCAGATGCTCTGCATCTAATAACATCGGCGTGCGTCGTCTATTCTGTTTAAACCCGATTCTAAACGGTGGTGCCAACAGAGTTGTTATTAATCGCACTCACATTTGAGTCGAGGCATTAATTTGCGTTCGGCGGGCTAGAGCTTGGAATGTACAACGCATATCATGCGCTTAGCACGGACACGGACAATCTCGCGGAGCCCGAAGTAACCAGTGACGGGGCATTCACATGGTAGCCTGCATGCGCGCCTCGCTATTGAATACAGGCCATATGATGTGTGGGCGAATGTTTCACGGTTTCACCGATAAGCATTTTAGCTTCACCCCTATCATCATCATCATTAACTTCGTGGAGATGGCGGGATTTTTTTAGATTGGTGGGGACCGAACACAGTGTGTGAAAGGTTTGTACATAGCGTGCGTTTAAGGTGGCTCGCCTGATAGCATTCCTATGAGACTTGCTGATTTATGACCCACGGGCTTAAAAAACAACGGGTACCGATACGAAAGGTTCTACAAATTCACAGAAATGTTCTTAACGGCAGAGTTTTCTTCTTCTAGAAGTATATAACTTCTTTACTGAGATAACAAAAAAACAAGGAAAGTATTTTGGCTTATCGAGTTTTCACTAGATGGCGATAGCAGTCTAGCAAGCAAAATATTTATTTTATTATTTCAGTACAGAAGTGACATATATCTACAATAAGAAAACCAGGCCGTCCTGAACGTTGATATGTATTTGTAAAGCTTTTCGTATTGGTACACCGTGGTTTTTAAGTACCTGGGTCATGAAGTAGTAATTAACATAAGAATGTAAACAGGTGAGTCCCCCTTAAATTGGATGGACCTACCCAAACTCACACCCACCCGCACACATGCGCACGCGCGTGCGTCCGTGTGCGTGCGTGCGTGCGTGCGTGTGCGTGTGTGTGCGTGCGTGTGTATGTGTGTGTGCGTGCGTGTGCGTATGTGTGCGTATGTGTGCGTGTGCGTGCGTGCGTACGTGCGTATGTGTGCGTGTGTGTGTGCGCGTGCTGAGAATGGTCTTGGTGCGGCGGTTTTTGGTGGTGGTAGAAAGCGCAACTGTGTTGATCAGGCACTATAAATTTTCAACAATTTCTACACTAAGCGCTCCGCTACGTTCAATCGATGGAGGAATCATTGACTTCGCGAATGTCGTCAAGCGGAAAGTTGACATTTCAAGAAAAGTAAGCTTTCTTTTTAAGTAGTTGCGCCTATGCGTGGATACGAAATTAAATAAATGGAAGGGGCGTGCACTCACAGATATTTAAATAAAATATTCTACAAGTTGAATTCCAGTTTTTTTTATGTATTCGCTTACTCATCGTTTTCACGAACATTTTTCCACCACCATATAGCATAATACATTGGTAATTTCCTAAGCACACAGAAACGATATGGCCAAACTTATTATTGTATTTATGCACACAATACCTTTGCGCAGGCCCTCCATGGTGCGCAGAAAACACCAAAATACATCCTATACCAATAGCCTTGAAATACGAATTAAGCTGCAATGGTGTTTATCGCGTGTGTCATACAGGAAATCAAAATAAGGTGGTTTTATGGCTTCGGCCACAGCATCATCTGGCGTTCAACGTGCGAATACAGCGCGACCGCATTTTTAAAAGAACTTTGATCAGAAAGGAAGCCGGCCTTGAGGCGTTAGCTGGTGCTTATGTACGAAAGGCGCCTGCGGCCATAGGCGAAACTCGGTTAGGGGACATTTGTTGTTTTATTTTTGAGAGCAAGAGGGCTGCGCGGGCGTCACTGCCATAAACAAAAGCCTTTGCGATTCCGCCCAGCTGGCTACCCTTCCAACTTCGGGCCTCGAACGTCTCCTTTTGCGCCCCCCCCCCCCCCCCCCCCCCTTCGCTCTTTACGCACCCGTGGTCGGATCGTCGAGCACAGAAAAAGGGTTTCTATCCCGGTTTCAGATCTGGCGCCGTTCGGACTAACCCTATGGTTAGACGGCGTTCCTTCCCTCCAATTTCGTTATTTCTTTCTGTTACGTACAGCCATGCAGTTTGACTTTCCATGCCTCTTGGCCTCTTTTTCTGCGCTCAGACCGTTTTCTGGAAGTTCGGCTTGTTTTCCTTTTTTTGGGGGAGATCCTTCTGGACCCGACGTGCACGTTTGCACATAAACTGCGGAGTACGTTGTTTTTATCTGGCGAGTGGTGGGCCGATGTTTGGTTATCAATTTTACGACAGCCCTGCTTCCTATTCCGCCAGCCCTTCTCTTTCATGTTCGTCGTTTTTTACGGGGGGACCATCATGCATTTACTGTAGTTATTTTTCGGATGAATATTAGCAGGTCTAGAAGCTACGACTTAAGAACCTGCTTTTGAATTTGTCCTGCAGTATCGCCAAGGCCAGTTTCTGTGTTTGCAATGCGATAACATTTTATAGGTTCCGGTTTTTCTTTTGTTGAATTCACGGGCTGGGGGGAGGGGAGATTTAAGGGGTAGGAAGGATGAAAATCGAACGTTTTCATTATTTCTGACAAATATCAATCGAATATGAACATTATAATAATTTGTATGCCCATTTGGTGCAAGGAAGCAAGAAACGTGTCTTTTTTGAGTTCCCTATTTACAGCAAGGTAAACATACATATTGGAACAATCCTCCACATATGGCTGTAGTTGCTAGAGTCTGTGTTTTGCGCGATTATAAATGCAATTGCAGAAAATGCAAAACACGACACGCAATTGTTAAAACAGGTGTAGTTATGCAAACGGGTGCTCATACAGCGTTGCGGGTCATTGTTCTGGGGTGTTTGGTTTTAGGGAAAAATTCGAAAAAAAGAAAACAATGAGCCAACTATTAGTATACTGCGCCAACCATGCATTAGGTTTGTTTATGGTTTCTTTTTGCCCACCGGCCGCACCGGGCTGTGTTATCTGTGTTATCCGTGGGCCAAGTGAATCGCGTGTTCCATTCTTTATGCCGCACGTGTTATCTCCTTTGACAGGGAGAATATTTCGAAGTAACGTCACCAGCTTAGAATAATCTTCTTTGATCTACAGTGTTATCGATTCAATTCGGCGGTTCGAGAAACACTCACGCCAAGAGATAAATGCCCGCAGAGCAGACGCCGCGGTATTCGATTCGCCGACACTCCCCTGCGCACGTCAGTTTGTTGAGCTTCGCCGCCTGTGTATTTTTTGAGTTGTTACGGGAGCACAAGTTCGCTCCAATAAACTTGCTTTTCCTTCAAGCCAACTGCGTCATCTTTGGCTCGTGACAGCTGGTAGAGGCGCGGGGTACATGCACCCAAAACCCTCTTCAAGTCGTCAACCAAGCCGAACTCCTGCCAGCCGCGACAGCAAGTTTATTGGAGCGAACTTGTGCTTTTACGTCAATAGGAACATTCTTATGGGTTTGTAAAAGTTTTCGTATTGGTACACGATGCTTTTAAAACCCGTAAGTCATTAATTTGTAAGTCGCATAGGGACGTGATCAGGTGAGCTCCCCCTTAAAGGAGCCAGGAAGACAAAACACAAGGTTCGTTCATTCAAAAGATTGCCTCGTTAGAATCATACTGACACCACATTTAACGTAAACTTCGCTCAAATAAACTTTATAATTTGGGAATGAGGGAACGGCCATGCGACACACTAGCTCATTTCCGACAACAGAACGTATGAATTCATACCAGCCTTCTCTGCGATTGGCAAAGGCAGGCAAAAGCAAACGCAAATTAAGCAGAGCTTATAAGCTTGCCGAACGAGCTATTTGCGCCTAAATGTAATGGATATCCATTTTACAGCAGTAAGAATGGTGCGGTAAACAACAAAAGTTACGAAAATACACGTGAACGTAGAAGTACCGATGCGCACTGCAGTTGGTACTGGGCGCACTATGCTTGTTTTAGCTGCCCAGCAGTCCGACGCTTTGGAGTTGTCTTATACCACGCTGGCTGATTGGGGTAATCGACGTTGCCTTAACGTGACCCTGTTTGTCAAGCATGCCCCATGTGTCACGAAACGATTACTTTCTACCGTATTAAAAACAAGCCAGGTGTAAATACGATCAAAAACAAAGCAACGGTGGTGTGCTGAGTATGCTAGCGCCACCTTGGTGGTTTGACGGCAAGCAAGACTGCAAGCCGAATGGCGCAGTGGAAGGTCGTTTGTATATGCGCCGTTATGACTTCATTGTAGACGCCACCAAAACAGACGATTTAGCGGGAGAATGGAAATTTTAACCTAAATTAGTTAATTTCTTAGTGAATACGGCATCATTTGCTGCCGCGCAAGCGTTGGGGACACTATAAAACACGATATCTTAAGAATAAAACCAACTTGTATTTTGTCTTCATGGCTCCTTTAAGGGGCCTCGGTGTGTCGCAGAGTGGTTTAATTATTCAACAATTCCCAATTTTTCATTCCTAATTGTCACTTAGCGTGAGCGGCGTGGAATCGTTTGCGATGACTCCACGAAGGCGATTTACAGACGAGAAGCTACGTGAGTGAAAACGTGTTTGTTAATTAGAGAGGTAAGGAAGGATCCAGCCGTAATTGTACGAACAATGAGGCACACGGATTTCGTGGACAGAACCCTAAAGTCACGAAGAAATGTAGATGTAACGTCGAAGTGGTCACGTGAACATATTAGCGCAACAATGACGTATAATCATCGCAACAATAATGTGGTGCCACTGTAACAAAATAACGGGAATATTGTTGCAATAATGACGACGAGTTATTGCATTCGTGTCAGCAAAACGCCACCTGTGTCATCGCAATAGCATCGAAAAATCTTTCAGTTACGCCGAATTTCCGGTTTGTCGGATGAAATAAACGTCTACGATTTTCTCTATCTTCGCTTCACTACATTTACAGTTCTACGCAGCGCGCTGGGATATTCTTGCAGATATACGCTTTGCACCGCGATCTGTTTACCAAACGTAGGGTGGTACTACAGCGCAAAGATTGGACCTTACGATGATGCCTTGGTATAAATTGGCGCAGTTCGTCCTATATTATCTGGGGTAGCATTCATAAACTATTTGTCATTCAAGAATAGCGTTGGCTCGGATGTAAATCCAGTAAATCAATTCTTCCCTTCTACTTTTCCCTGCTCCCAAATCACACGGTTACACACAACAAATTGCCCCAACAAAAAAAAATTAGAAAAGCTTGAACTCACGCACAAGACTTGAATGGCGCGAAGCTGTTGTAGGTGATCACTGACGGACACGCAACAGTTTTAGTGTCGTTGTGGTGTCGTGGTTGACTTCGGCCATTTCAATGACCTTATATTAAGCAAGGACAGAGTGGGCTCGTAGTTTTGGTCGACGTTTTCGTACGCCGCTCTCCAAGCGCGACTTATCGTCTCTAGTGGATGCTTTGCACGCCAGCCTCACGAAGAGCGGCCTCTTCCTCGGCCGGGGGAACTATGCGCGGCCGGGCCATGTGGAGTGAATGATCACCTACAGAAGCTTCGACATTCAAGTGGCGGCTCTTCTACGGTACAGAGCGCATTCGCACGATGACACGAGGACGAACGAATGAAAGGCGTACGCTATGAAGCGTCTTCCTCGTTCTGAGCAAATTTTGCCACGATACGGCGAATGCTGGAGGGTTTTTGTGGCCAATGTTGGCAAATCTCCCAAGTGTGTATGCTTGGCTTGACGAACGTGCGCTCGAGGCACGCGGTTAAAGGGGCCCTGAAAGGCATTTTGAGCACACTAAATGAACTAGCGCAACCGTTAGATTGGGTCGTCAACGTCCTCTGTGCCAAGTATTACTCTTTTACGCGCAGCGGAAAGCTCACACTTTTGTTGCAAAGTTTGTCGTTTTTTTCTCACCCTTTCCTTCGTGTTTTTGGACGCCGCCATCTTCACATGTCTACATCATCGATTCCCAGATGTTCGTCATGAGCTAGACACCCTGCTATTGGGCGGCTTTTTCACGCACTTCCGGCAAAGAGATGAGTCGTCTGCTCAGCGTCGGCTCACCGGCTTATCTGCAAGCGGAGGGCCGGAGTGCTTGGGCATTTTACGACAAACGAAACAAGTGTAAAACAAACGCTTAACCGTTTGTATTGAATGCAACACGGCCATAACACGGCATTGATATTCTGTTGCCTGAGTACGTTCCATAAAGAAAGCGTTGAAGCCCCGTGGCACTTCTTTCGTGCAATCGCAGAGAACGCCCTGAGCCGAATGCCCGGGTTTGACGCATAAATTTTATTCAACTTAAAAACAATCCAGAGATGCGTTTCTAACGAACACAATGTCACAACATGCGTTGAAAGTCTGAACCACGATTGACAGAGGATGGGTTGCCTCCTCCTGCCCCTCGTAAATTCGGTACTCACCTCGCGCCCAGTTTGCGGGGAACAACAGCAACTCACAGAACTCTGGCGCACAAGCCGATGGCTTTTAGCCACGCACACTGCACATACCCCATGCGAGGTTGAGTCGTACTTCGCTCGAGAAAGATAATCCAGACCATGGGAAGCACTATCCACCCGCAGAAGCACAGCGCCGCATTTCATCGTGAAACAAAGGCGTCCACAACACGCGCACCATCGCCTCCTGTAATGCCAAACGCATCTCGCACTTCCCGATGGGAATGAATGATACGCCTGCAGTGCCCACATGTCGCGAGGTGGGGCCCCGAGCTGAACCGGGATCACGGAACCGTAACTGACTTCTAAGCGGTTTGTGCCTTGTTGCCAAGGCAACCGATGTTTGAGATCATGGAGGAAAAAAAAGCTTAGGAGAGGCCCCCAGCTATCCCCGCGCATTGGCAAAAGTGTGGAGGAAGTCACGTGTTTTCGGCGGCCATTGGAAGTCGCGTTAGCAACGGCGTCCTAGCAACAGCCCGCCCGCCGTTCGCCAGTCATGGAGGAAAGGCAGCGCCTGCCTTGTCGTCCGATTGCGAAGATTGCTGCTTCGCTTTGCTGCGCTGTGGTCTTGCGGAACTCGAAAAGGATGCTGCGAGTTGCGACAGCTGCGCCGATGTGAATATGTCATTTAAGTTCTACTTGCAAGTGCACCTTGTACCGCGTCAAGCTATTGCTCCGGTCGCGATCACGACGCGCCTATTGAAGTGCAGATATCGTGAACGCGCCGTCCCGTCGTACGCGCGGACACCCGTCTGGTAGATTTTCGGGAAGTGATACACGGTGTGCAGTACGTAGGCGACTTGCAACCGAACGATTCGCAACTCAATTTTTTGGTTATCGCCGCTGCAATATATAGTTTGCTAGGCCGGCAATGCGCGGCAGTGCTTTTGCAACTGTTACAAGGTAGATTCCCAGTTGATATAATTCCATTGTCCTATTACCTTAGTAGGTGTCCGTCTGTTGACTGGAAGAGTGCTGGATCTGGAATCTGGATCTTTTTGTGGTCTCGCTCTGGATTTCGCTTTTCAACGCTTCATACTGCGAGGTTAGTGTATGAACGTTTTCAACTGATATCACCTTGAATTTATTGACACTGAGACAAGTTGAAACTTGGCGAAAAAAAGTTTATTGACGCCACCCACCCTCTCATTTTTTTTTTTTACTCAATAAAACGTTTTGCCTACTCCTCCTGCTCCTCCTCCTCCTCCTCTTTCAAAAAAATTCTATCGAAGGCACGCGAACAACGGTAAAAACATTCCACAATTTTTTAGCGTGAAATCTGCATGAAGTACTGCTTACCTATATATATAGAACGGCCGTTTAATTGACTAGTCATCTCTGGGATTGCCAGTGAAACTGCACGCAAACTTGGGCACTTTCCAGTCCGGTAGCCGCACGGCGTTCGCCCACTGTTTGCGGCGTTCTCCATCGCTTGGGAACCTATAAACGGCGGCGATTGCAAACAAAGGATGAATGCACACCAATGTACAGCAATACTTGTCAGCGGAATGATGCACTAACCGGTGGAAAGTGACGCCCAATTCCTTGGGTACCGATCGCGACTTGCAGCCTGGCACCCACCCTCTCATTTTTTTTTTTTACTCAATAAAACGTTTTGCCTACTCCTCCTGCTCCTCCTCCTCCTCCTCTTTCAAAAAAATTCTATCGAAGGCACGCGAACAACGGTAAAAACATTCCACAATTTTTTAGCGTGAAATCTGCATGAAGTACTGCTTACCTATATATATAGAACGGCCGTTTAATTGACTAGTCATCTCTGGGATTGCCAGTGAAACTGCACGCAAACTTGGGCACTTTCCAGTCCGGTAGCCGCACGGCGTTCGCCCACTGTTTGCGGCGTTCTCCATCGCTTGGGAACCTATAAACGGCGGCGATTGCAAACAAAGGATGAATGCACACCAATGTACAGCAATACTTGTCAGCGGAATGATGCACTAACCGGTGGAAAGTGACGCCCAATTCCTTGGGTACCGATCGCGACTTGCAGCCTGGCACCGAGCATTGCGGCATTGTTAGAGCGAGCCACTTCGCAAACCTGCTGCGGCCACACTGAAGACGTGTAACAGTGTAACCGCGCGTTTAGGTTCACGGTCACGCGCTGCAAAACGGCCTTCTACCTGCCTATCAGCTGATTTCCGCCGGCTCGGCGCTGGCAGATGCAGACGACAAGAGAGGCGATACAGGACGGAGGAGGCGGAGAAGGTGCACCGAGAGAGAGAGGCAAAAAGAGTCCGCCAATGGCATGGAGGGCCAATGGTCCGCCATTCGACTTACAGAAATGGCGTTTCCGGCTGCGCTGGGTGTGACGTCAGGGCCTCTCCTAAGCTTTTCTTTCCTCCATGTTTGAGATTGTCAAAGAAATGGCTCTCGCTCCAGCGCTAGAAAGCTCAGAGCCGCGGCGGAGAATGTTTTGCCAACGTTGCCGCTCTCCACCACGCGTCGCCCCAAGCTGAACTGGTCACATGATGGAAGCGTTTTGTGCACGGGTTCTGTATCGGTTCAATACGACTTTTTCACATGCCGCCGGCAGGAATTACCACCGCCGCAAAATAAGACCCGGCACCAGCGGGGCCACATCTGATACGGCACTTTTTGGATAAACAGTGCGCGGTGCATCAACGGAACGAGCGCACTAAAGTCCCTCGATAAACGCCGATCGAGGGACTTTAGAGCGCACGACACTCCCCGTGCGGCTGCGAGTTCGCCGCCGATAAAAAGTCATGTGCCGCCAGCAACGTACATCGCGAAAGGGCAAGGCGAGGCCGCCGCATACATGCGGCCAGATTTTTCGTTCGCTTTTCCAGCCTTGAGCGGCGGAGTGCGGGAATCATGGTGTCAACAAAGCTTGCCCGTAGCAGACGACAGTATGATCAGCGCAATAGCGGAAGTACGTCACCGCTGCGGAGCGGAGCATCATGGGAGGAAAGGCTAGCGCGCCGTCAACAGCGGAGAGTAAGTCGAAAGGAGGAGGTAACGCGAAGCGACGATAATGCGCGGTTTTTGATTTACGATTTCTCAGCTAATACTCATCGCTTTAACAAAATTCTTGCGGGAGGAGATTGCAAATACATTGCTTTATTTGGGTAGATGTACATCCATGCATCGGCGGAAGGTGTTTCAGGAACCCTTTAAGGCTGGAGTTTTTTTTTTTTTTTTTTGAGTGGGGGGGGGGGGGGGGAGGAGGGGGGAGGTCAATATTGGCCAGTCGCCCTAAATTGGTATGCTAAGCCTGACGAACGTGCGCTCGAAGTACGTGTGCACGAGCACTCGGCCTTTTCTCTGGGAGTTTTCGACGCGCACGAACCCCCAAATTACGGCCAGTAGAACAGCTCCGCTAGCTGTTAAAAATAATGGCCGCGTATCCGCTCGCTTCACTGCAAATCGCGTCGCAAGACGAGAGTGTTCTGTCACCGCTGCCACGCAACGCAATTGCCTCTTCTCTCTTTCAACCGAATTTTTCAGCGTCCGTACTGCTGGCGCTCCATCTGTTGAAATCTTAAGCTTGACCCGTGTTTGGCGCTGGAGCCATGAAATCAAGGCTCGAGCGTGAGCCCACCTTTTGCTTTGAGGTTAAAACGTTGATTTTTACGTGTTTCTTCCTTTCGTATCGCAAAAATTACTTACCGTGTATTTTTAATTAGAAGAACTCTGCTAGTATCAGTTTATGCCTACAATAAGCCTAATGTTTTCCTTTGCTGAATAAAGCTATAGAACGGAAGTCTGCTTGGAAATGTTTCGCATGTAGTATGAACGCCTCGTTCAAGAATTTAACTTTATTTAGCGGATGGGCGGGCAGGAGGACAGACAGACAGACAGACAGACAGACAGACAGACAGACAGACAGAAAAGCAGGCAGGCAGGCAACCTGCCCGGCAGGCAAACAGGCCAAAAGTTTTGCGTTTATCTAGCCCAAGAAAGGCTATAGCCTTTAAAAACAGAAAGTCATAAGAGGGTAAAAAATACATCGGCGGCGTACGTGCGGCACAAACGTGAGACCAATGACACGCCAAACGTCCGATGAATCGGACTGTCGGTGCGTATACGGCCGGCAGATGTGCCTAGAGCGTTCAGTGGCGTCGGTTGAGAACTATACAGTCGAACAAAGCACAACCTGATCGGGGTCTGCGCGCTGTCACTTCACTTCTGTCGAGGCAGGATCTGCGCGTGTCAAGCTTGTTCGGGATATGTGCGTAGTCGCTCGCTCCTTTCTCTTTTCAGTTTTGCTTCTCGCGTTCTCTGTGTTTTTTTTTTGTCCACGGTGTGAAACGGAAGGGGAGAACACGCTTCTATGGTGTTCATCACCAAACATTTTTTTGGTGGCGGGATTGACTGCCGCGATACCATTAACATTTTCAGTATCTTGATAAGTATCATTATCACCACTCACGGTGTTCGCTTTTTTTCGATCTTTTCAGCACTGTTCACAGATCTGCATCATTTGTGCATGCCGGCAGTATATAATTCCCCGAATACCTACCCTAGGGAACAAACCTCCCCCCTCCTTATGGTTTTATTATTGTTGAAAGGGCTAGTAGTCACTGGCCACGCATTACTCTGTACTGAAAAAAATCTCCACTGCTTTAGTTTCTTCAGTTTCCGAGTTTACCGTAAAATTGCTTGTTTTGGGGGCATAAGCGAAGAACATTTGTTTACCAGGGTCCTCCTTTTGCACAGACGAGTCTTAAAAGAACATGCCTTCCGTTTTGAGTTATCTCTCCTTCCCAGGTTGGTCACTAAGCGTATACACTTTGTGCACAGAGCCAGCATCACGCGGTACTAATTGGAAGCCCATATTTTCTCCCCATATCAGCCAGAAAGTGAGGCAAGTTTTCTTCTGCCTGATTCGGAAGGTGTTTTTACTCCTGTGTTGTCGACGTGCGAATACCATCACAGGAGGAGCATTTTTTTTAGCAAATTAAGTATTTGCTCCCTGTGGTTGGTCATTTGCTGTTTTCAGAGCCGACTTTCCGACGGATATTTTACGGTGTTACTTCTTGAATAGCTATATTTACTGCATAGAGTGAGCATACCAAGTTTCGTCCAAATATAAGCAACGTGGAAAATAAGGATGAGACGAAAATGAGTAAAAAACCGTAAAATAAGTGAAAACACGTGTGTACAGAGCATTGAAACATGTACAGATAAAAAACAAAACGTAAGGAACAGAATAGAGTGATTTGAGGCTGTCTTATTTGCGATATTGTTTTGTTTCATGGTACAATATATTTTTTTTATTAATTTAACTGATGTCTGCGGAGCGGCAGAAGCAGGCGCGATGGCTGGGTCAGCGAATTGACAAACAGCCTGCCATAGTGAAAATGGCGAGAAGAAAAGGAGGTGCGCAATAACATGCTAATTGCGTAGCCCCCAAACCCCATTAAAGCTGAAGTCCTACGCTCGACTCAATTTTCTGAGGCCAAACACTCGCTGCCTGGTGAAAAGATCCCGCAGCCGTCGCCACCCCTCGTTTATTTGTAAATGCCACTTACGGGAGCAGCTTCAGCCGGTTTCATCATTTTCCTGCCGTGGATTTCGGGACTTGAGATGAAGCCCCAGCAGCGCCGTGTCCGTCCGTTGCTAAGGCGCCAGCCGAACTGCTGGTGGCGCAGCCGGGAGGGGTGAAGGGAGTCGTTAGGTCTAAAATGTTGTGCATTAAAGGGGCCATGCACAGAAAATACAAGTTTGTTTTCTTCGAAAGGTTTCATGTTTTGTAGTGCCCCCAGCGCTTGTCCGGAAGCAAACGACGCTTTATTCAATGAGACGTTGATCAATTTACGGTAAAATTTTGATTCTCCCACCAAATCGTGTGTTTTCGTGACGTCTGCAATGACATCATATGTGCTGGGGAGCCTTGTTCACCGTTAGTCAACCTAGGTGGCGCCACCATACAATGGCCGGCCGTTTTCTGCCTGCTTTGACCGTATTTGTACCTGGCTACTTTTTGTTAACGTAGAAAATAATCGTTTCGTGAAAGGAGGTGTTCACACGACAAATATGGTCACATAGGACACCGCCCCTTACGCCAATCGGAAAGTGTCGTCTGAGACAACCCCCAAGCGCGTAGTGCTGTGAAGCTAAAACAAGCATAGTGCGCGCAGTACCAACAATAGTATGCATCGGTACTTCTATGACTACGTGTACTTTCGTAACTTCCACTGTTTACCCCACCATTCTTACTGCGATAAAAAGAATGCGCTCTAAATGTAAGCGCAAATAGCTTGTTCATCAAGCTTATAAGCCCTGCCTAATTTGCGTGTGCTTTTGCCCGGACTTTCCGCGGACCACCCAGGACTGGTAAATCGAGGACGCCCAGTGAGAGTAACTTCGCTCGGCAGGTCGTTAAACATACTCTACGTCAGCCAATAGTTAAGCCTAAACATAGGCTAACAAGGGTGGTCGGCCAAGTCATTTATTCCGAGCGGCGGAGAGAAGGAGGAAGAGTCACGAAGCGAATCGGACGATGATGACGCTTTCACGCCAAACGACACAAGCATGCGTATTTGTCCTCCGTAATTCAAATCAAGCAAGCCTACAGTAGAACATATCATCAGAAGTGTATTGGGTAAAGATTTATAAAATGGCGAATCAGCGCTGTGATTTCAATCAATCAATCAATCAATCAATCAATCAATCAATCAATCAATCAATCAATCAATCAATCAATCGATTGATCGATCAGGGAGCAAGCACTAGGAACTGTGGCGCCAACAGAGATGTTATTAATCGCACTCACAGTGAACACGACGCAATACTTCGTGTTCGGCGAAGAGTTCGTAACGTGAAACACAGTCATGTGTTTCACAGTCGTGCTTAGCACGGACAAGTGCCGCCATCCCGCGGAGCCCGACGTAACGAGTGACGGCGCACTCACACGGTTGCATGGAGGAGAATAGGGGTGCCTGATCTGCGGGCCGTGCGCACAACGTCGCCTAGAAACAGACGCTTGGCCACAGATATGGCGGCGCACACTTGGTTGCCTGCATGCATTCCACGCAATTGAATACCGAAGATATACAGCCCGTACCCGCGGTAGCGTATTGAACAACGTTGTAAAAGCTGGGATGTATGCTGCTTTCGCACGATAGTCCGTCTTCGTCGGCGCAGTAGAGCCACGGGCCACAAAAACGATACAAGTCTGGCGCATGCGAGAAGCTTGTAGTGAGATCACCTAGTTCAAAAATAATATGGAGGTTTTCATCCGGTCCCTATTCAGCCCTTTTTTTTTTTCGCTCGGACACGAAGCTGTGGTTTTCTCTGTTTTTGGTTTATTTCCTTGGTGCTAAATTGCCGGCGAGTCTTTCTCCATCAACACTTCCGTCAACGGTTGGCCTGAACTTTAGCAAACTTCCCGTTCGTCTAGACGATGTATCCGCATGCCAAACATTCAGCGTGTTTGTGGGAGAACACCTAGTATCGCAAAGAAAAAAAAGAAAGCTATACTTCTTCGGAAAAGTTTGTGTGCGCAGCCAGGTGCACGCAGTGGGAATTACGCTTTTCCCAAATATAGAGACAGCCCACGTATAACGCGGGGGCAGGTGGGCCGCCGAGAAATAACTTCCGGGATTCCAGTCCTTTTTCCCGCGCGTCGCGTGTCCCTTTGATGTTTTCATGGCGTCCGATTTCTTATTATTCTGCCTGCTTTGTACTCTTATACTTCACTTCCTTTCAATTTCCTGTACAAATGCGGGCACTTAACTGCCCCTGGCGGTGTCCTGCGTCTGCTCTCTCACGCTCGCTGTTCTCGTTCCAGCACCAATGACTGTTTACACGTCTTTATTTTATACCCCCGTCCCCCCCTCCCCGCCTCCCTCTTTTCGACCGGCTTTTAGAAATATGCGGGCTGCTTTATTTCTGCTTTCTGCACGTATCCATCTAACGTCTTCGCGTTAAAGACAACTGATATTTCGTCTTTGCTTCAATGAAAGTGAGACTGGCGTATTTTAAGCAGGATTTCAAACCGGAGCCTGACCGAACCGAAAACCGGAACCAAACAGGTATTTTCGCCGGTATTCTCGCCGGTATTCTCGCCGGAACTCGAACGGTTATTTTTTAGGCCGGCTGAACCCGAATCGGAACTGAACCGGAAAAAGAAATAACGGTTTCCGGTTAAGGCCAAAACGTTTCGACCATCCCGTTATTGATAACGGGTGGTCAGTGCCATAAGGGGCTTCCTTCTTTCGCGCGCCATCTACTTCGCAATCTCTCGCTCACTATTCCCCTTCACACGAATCAAAACGCTACAAACACTGTCTTCATCTTCACAACATGGTGCAACTTTCACTATTTGGTTGATTATTTGGTTTTGGAACGAACCGACGCTACAGAGGCGAAGAGGCGCGCGAAGTGGAGGGCTCCGGATTAGTTCTGACCCCCTGGGATCCTCAAAGGGATATGCAGACAAAACACAAGTTCGGTTCATTCGAAAGATTGCCTCGTTAGAATCATACTGACCCCACTTTTATCGTAAACTTCGCTCAAATAAGCTACATAATTAGGAAAAAACGGGATGGCCATGCAACGCACTAGCTCATATCCCGCAGCAGAACCTATGATATGTCATATGCGTTATATCTGAGATTGGCTGAGGCCGGGAAAAGAAACGCAAATTAGGCATGGCTTATAAGCTTGCCAAACGAGCTAATTGCGCTTACATTTAGGGCACATTGTTTTCATAGCAGCAAAAATCGTGGGCTAAACAGTGGGAGTTACGAAAGTACCCGTAAACATAGAAGTACCGATGCGCACTGGTGTTGGTACTGCGCGCAATATGATTGTTTTAGCTGCACAGCACAGCGGCGCTTTGGGGTTATCTCAGACGGCACTGGCCGATTGACGCAAGTGACGGTGTCTTACGTGACTATATTTGTCGAGCGAGCACCATGTTGCATGAAACGTATATTTTCTATCTTAACAAAATAGCCAGGTACAAATACGGTCAAAAACAACGCAAAGCCAGAAAACAGCCAGCCGTGGTTAAGTGGCGCCATCTAAGTTGACTAATGGTAAACCAGGCTCCGCAGCACACTAGGTTTAGCTTGAAGACCCGCTCTTGTGACGTCACTGCAGACGTTTCTAAAACACACGATTTGGCAGGCGAATCAAAGTTTTAACTTAAATTGATTAATTTCTCAGTGAATAAAGCACCGTTCGCTTGTGGACAAGCGCTGGAGGCACTACAAAACACGAAATCTTGTGAATAAAACAAGGTTGTATTTTGTCTGCATGCCCCCTTTAAAGTGTGCCGAAATCTCGCACAAAGGGGCTTTTTCGCTTTTCGCCTCCGTCAGAAAAGCGGCTGCCGCTGCCTGGAATCGAACTCGCGCCCTTGGGCTCAGCAGCACAACGCCATAGCCACAACATGGTAAAACGACTGCGCACCAATATTGCAATGGTATGTTGCTGTTGGTCGAGCAAGCAGGGTGAAGGCTGAGTAGAAGAAATGTCAAACTCTTGGCGCTCTGCACGAGCATTGAAGCACCGACTTTGCCCTTCCTGCGATCGCCGGTACACCGGTCACCACGCCCCCCTAACAGCCTTTGGAAGCTCAATAAAACGTTTGTCGCTCTCACGCCCTCGTGGACACGGTGGAAGTGCATTCAGGCCGGAAGATTGTTGCACAGTGTACCAGCCAAGGTTCAAGCCCGACATCTGCCTTTGCCTAGCGTCTAAAGAGTGCTGAAATTGTGGTTTCTAGTGCACACCTGATCGGAAGAATTTAAACAACAGCGCCGCAAACGGGACACAGGAAGGAAGAGACACACACATGCTTGTTATTGCTTCAACGCATCGGCTTAGTACGAGCGAGGCCGAACTCACGCAACAAGAAAGGGGGAAAAATATGGGGCAGAGGCCTAATAAATAACATTCCTAAACGTGCTGCAGGGGGATAGGAGGATATTGATTGATTACGAGGTTTAACGCGCCGACGCTACACAGGGAATGAGGCGCACCGTAGTGGTAAGCTCCGGATTAATTCTGACCACCTGGGGATCTTTACGTGCGCCGAAATATCGAACACACGGGCGTTTACGCTTTTCGCCTCCGTCACAAAAGAGGCTGCAGTGGCCAGGAATCGAACCCGCGTTCTTGGGCTCAGCAGCACAACGTCTGAGCCACTGAGCCACCGCGGCGGGTGGGATAAGGGAAGAGAAGAGTCAACGTCAAATTCTAATTAGAAATTCTAGTGACTAATCCTTCGAATTGAGAGGTGTTTCCAGCGTTTGGACGTTTGGTTTCGCTGAGTGCCACTTTCGTCTTTGGTAGTATCTTGTACAGGAAAAGAGTCTCTTCACAGGCGGATAAAACGCCCTGTCGTGTGCGTGTGCGTGTGCGTGCACGCTTTACATTGAAGCTTTTTTCTTTGTTGATGGTTTGTAATACGAATACAGGCAGCATTCGCTCTTGGTTCCTTGAGGTACTCCAGTCCTCAAGAGCCCTCTGCTCTTTAACCTTACTCTTATCCACTTGAACTGAGTAATCCAACCTGGCGTCCACGTCACACTTTATGCGGACGATATCTGCATCTGGAGTGCGTCACGATCACGTCGTACCACGCAGCAAAGGCTACAGAAATCTCTTGCGAAAATTTCTGCGTACCTTTCATCGAGAGGACTCCACCTATCTTCCGAGTGAAGTGTCGCCATTGCTTTTACTCGCAAGCACATCAAACAATATTCACTGGTTCTCAGAGGCCGCAATGTGCGAACTCAAAGATACCTAGGAATCTTAATAGACCGGAATCTTTCCTGGGCTCCTGAAGTGAAGAAACTTCGTACAAAAATAACCGCAATCTCAAAACTCCTGCGGTATCTTGCCGGCAGTAGCTGGGGCAGTGACTGTCGCTCTACGGTACTGCTCTTTTCGATGGTCTACTGCGTTACAGCCTCCCTGTTCTACGGAAGCTTCCACCCACAAGCAGAAAGCCGCTAGATGCGGCCAAAAACAACTGCCTCCGCATCTGCCTCGGCCTCTCGAAAGGGTCGTCAGGCTTAGGTACGATCGCTGAAGCAGGCTGTCCGCCTCTGGGCGTGATTCGACTCCAGGAGACTGTGCGAATACATCTGTGTCATCGGCTGCACGCCAAAAACCATATACTAATACGCATGGTTCAAAATGGTAATTGGAGTATCAGGCAAACACTCAGGACGTGAAACCTTTGTATTCCCTCCAAGGCACCAAAAGCAATGCCATCTAATTTCCCGCCCTGGACCCTTTTGCCCCTACATATCAGATGCATCATCCCCGGAATTGACTCCAAAAAGAGCCTGCCTCAAAGTGGACTCCTAAAATTAACACTTCACCATATCAGCCGGCTGTATTCTGAAGCAAACCACATCTTTACAGATGGCTACTGCACACCTGAGCGCAGTTCCTCCGGAATATTTATTTCCTCTACTGGCCAGACGTCTTCCTATCGCCTCGAGCGTGCGACATCATCTATGACCACCGAGCTTCACGCCATCAAGGAAGCTAAATGCTACATTTTACACCAGCAGCCGAAGCAATGGACTGTTTTCACAGACTCGAAGGTGGCTATCCAAATCGTGCAACGCAGCGACTGCTTCACCATTCATAAACACGCCTCTCGTGACATCACATATCTGCATCACCTTGCCAACGACGCTGGACACCGTATAATATTTCAGTGGATTCCCGGTCACTGTGGTGTTCTAAGAGAGGAGAAGCCGGATGAAGCTGCTCGCAGGGGCATGTAAATGCGCAATGTGAGGAAGATTTTTTTCACTAAGCGTGATGCCACATCTATGGCGAAGGCGCTCGTTTTAATGGAACGGAACCATCTGTGGTCCCTTTCATATCACCACCATGCCTTCCTACGCTACATAGACCCTGAGCTCAGGATAAGGCTGCCAGAGGTACTTCCTCGCCGATTAGAGACGTTATACCTCCGACTTGGTCTCAACGCAGCGCTTACGAAGTCATACCTTTTTCGACTTAGTGTCACCGCAAACCCTTACTGCGACAACTCCGGATCGCCGGAAACAGTGAAGCATCTGCTGCTGGAATGCTCCGAATACATACACGCAAGGTGCAGTCTTGTGCAGAAACTAGAGCGCCTCAGCCCAGGACCAATAGCCTAGAAGGTACTTCTTTTTTTTTTTTTTTTAATTGCGAAAGTTTGCTCCGCAGCATAAAACGGTGGAGGCGAGTGTGTTTAAATGTACATAAACAGGAATTTTTCACTAAGAAAGTCTAAAAGGCTCCGGTGATACGGCCCAAAGACCCAGCGTCTGTAGTCGGGAGGTCGGCCTGGGTTGAGTCCCACACTATGTAGTACTTGCTGTCGGGAACGTTGGAGGCCACGGCAAGTCCACAGAAGATGGTGTACTTCTTGGTCCAAGGCCATCTCCACCGGCTCAACGCAAAGTACTGGAGGCGCTGTTCGACTATCTGGACGAGATTGGCGTGATTGCAGTGATTTATAGTTTAGAAGACAGACTTTTTAATCCCACTACACACACACTGAACGTCATTTTTTTATTTTTCTGTCTTCTTTTATTTCTTCTCTTTCTTCTTTCTTCTGCCCTGTAATCTATGGGGCCTTTTCTTTCCCCCTCCCCCTTCCCCCCCTCCGAGTAGCGTGTCGGTGTCGAAATTCCGGCAAACATCTCTTCTTTCTCTTCTAATAAAGAGACTTCTCTTTCTCTCTCTCTTTCTCGGTTGTCATGGTAGCAAGCCCGATAACCAAGGTGCCGCAGCCTGCGGTCAGCGCATTTTTCTGCCGCGTCTTCTTACACGCTTGGCTTGTAACCTCAAATGGACCACGAAATCGTATCCCTACCTTGACTTATTTGAATGAAATACCTTTAGTTACTCGTTCAGCTCCATTATGGCCTGAAGGACGTTGTTTTCATAAAATGTGGGGAGAAACCCAGAAAATCTTTCAAATTATCTGTTACACAGCATCAGCAGTGACGTAACAAGGAAAAAAATTCAACGGAATGGGCAATGTGCAAACTCATCGGTAGCATTTAAGCGGTACAAGAAAACGTAGCAAGAGGAACCAAGAAACCCCACAGTCATGTCTATTGGCAGTGGCGTTTTGTACTCTCCAGGGCAACATCATGGGTGATGAAAAAGAGGCTGGTACGTTTTCGTTTTTATCTCGCCCAAATTTAAAAAAAAATTGACTTTAGTATTGAACCACGCTTATTTAGAAAAACAGTATCTCGAGTAAAAAATGTACTTGAGTTTTATTCTTAATTTATTCTTAACTGGTCCCATCAAGAAATTATCTAACAAAACCAAGCGCCTCTTCAGAAAAGCAGTGAAAAGTCAAGACCCCGAACATTGGTCTGAATACAAGCATCTTCTCCGTTCCCTAAAAAAGGAGATACGAGTGTCTTACCAGAGATACCTTTGTGACATCGCCAGCCAGGCCAGAACATGCCCCAAAAGGTTCTGGCAGTTCTTCGGCTCCCAGCAGAGAAATAGCACCGCCACTCAACTCCATCTTGAACGCGGCCTCTCTGACAATCCACAGGACATTGCGAACTCCTTTGGCGAATATTTCAGTGAGGTAGTACCATCCCTCAACTACCCATGCCCGACTCTGCACGGGGACCACCACTCAGTGGACCAGCGCTCTCACTTGCAGGCCACTCCTGTGTTCGACCCTCCTTTGATGAAAGCAGACGAGGTTGAATCTGCTATCTACAAACTGAAGAACAGTGCCTCACCTGGCCCAGATGGCATACCCCCACTTCTACTCAAGGCATGTGCTACTTCTATCTCCCTTCCTCTGGCCACCCTGTACAACTACACGTTCCCCAGGGCCCTCATCCCTCAGGTGTGGAAACTGGCACATGTTATCCCTGTCCACAAAGGGTCAGGTAAACCCTTGAACGCCCTAGAAAACTACCGTCCAATTAGCCTCCCCTCCATTCTGTGCAAAATTTTTGAAACTATCATCTGCAGCAAAATCTCCGAACACCTAGAAATGAACAATCTCGTATGCAACACCCAGCATGGTTTCAGAAAAGGACGAAGCTGTGAAACCTTGCTCTCCATCCTTCACCACGACCTGAGTGGCGCCCTCGATAGCTCCAAAGAAGCCGATGTTCTTTCCCTGGATTTCTCCTGTGCATTCGACAGCATTAACCACAACCTCCTCATCTCCAAGCTCCCAGGTTTTGGCATAACTGGGACGACCCTGCAACGGATAACAGCCTTCCTCACAAACCGCCGGCAGCAGGTCCACTACCGGGGTGCTACTGGTCAGTGGCACACTGTGAAAACGGGCGTGCCTCAGGGATCCGTGATTGGGCCACTCCTATTTAACCTGTACGTCAACGACCTCGCGTCCGACATTGAATCAAACATTCTAAGATACGCTGACGACCACATACTTTACCGCACTATCCATACCACCAAAGACCGGCAGATCTTGCAGTCCGACCTCCTCAAGATTTCCAGATGGAGTGATCGTAATGGCTTGTTCCTCAACCCACGCAAGTCACTATACCTTCGAATATCTCGTAAACGAACACCGGCGAACGTGTCCTACTTGGCCAATGGCACACGCCTGCAGGAGGTCACCGAGACTAAGCTCCTTGGGGTCTCTTTTGATCGCAGCCTGTCTTTCAGACCTCACGTAGACTATGTCTGCAAAAGAGCAAACAGGCTAAGGGGGTTCATAACCCGAACTTCAAGGGCCATGCCACACCATGCCTTCTGTGCGCTGTTCACAGCCCTTGTACTTCCAGTCCTGGAATACTGTTCCCCCATCTGGAGCCCCCACCAGATTGACCTCCAAAAGCGGCTCGAGTCCGTTCAACGGAAAGCGTCGAAGACGGCGCTACATATCAAGGACCGGGCAACCAAACTTCCCTACGAGAGGCGGTTGCAGACCCTGAGGTGGTCTCGACTTGATGGACGCAGACTATTCTCCAGGCGGGTTCTCCTGTACAAGTTTCTGCACGGCGACTGTCCCATCCCGGAGGGTTACCTGCGCCGTTCAAGACGGGACCCACTGAAGCTCGAGCAGCGCCTCGCACGCACCACTAGTGCCTCCTACTCCCTCTTCATCCAAGCCCCTGAGCTATGGAACTCCTTGCCAGTCGACGCTAGGAGGGCCCAAAGTGTCGGGGAATTCAAAGACTTGGTGCGGTACAGAGATGCGTGACCACTTCATCTCCCCTTACCCGTATATACTACAACTGTATATATTATGTATATATTATGTAAATATTATGTAAACTATGTATATACTACTGTATATATAACTATAACTCCCCTCATCTGTATATAGATTACCATAATCGTTTTCACATGTCCTTCATATTGTTAACGTACAGCTGAGGAGGCGGCCAGCACTCTGGTGTATGGGCTCCTGCCTTTTGGCTGTCTCTGGCTCTCAGCTGTATGGAAGTTATGCCAATAAACTTTTACTCCTTTACTCCTTTACTCCATTTTAGGCATACAACCCTATTTTTTTCGCACTTCGCTAATAAGTCAGCCCTGAACCGGTTCACGAACCGGTTCAAGCTTCGAAACCGGTTCGCGAACCGGTTCGGCGCATGATGTAGTCACACCGGAAGTGAACCGGAACGAAATGAATTTGCCGAACTCGAACCGTAACCGAACCGGTAGTTTTTCCGGTTCGATACACTGATTTTGAGGGAAATGGAAATGGAAGCGCTGGTACATCTTCCAAAGTTTACCTGGGTGCTCCGGACAAGCTTGTCGAGTGCAAACAGGTTGGCGGGAAAATTTTGAAGTTGGCATAAAAGTGTTTGAATTCCCGGCAAGAAATTAATTCACTTCGTCCAAAACTTCTGGTAGATATGATTTGAAAGAAATTGATCATACTGGAGTCGATATTTGATTTCAGTATGCATTTTGAAGAAAACAAAACATAGAAAGAAAAGCAATTCGCACGTTTGTGATAGGAGTGACTTTTTTGTTGTAAAATGCAAATACGCTGCTTGTAAGCATTTATTTTTTATCATTTACTACCCCAAGTTTATTGCACAATTTAAAGATTGAACGCCTTGTTAGACAGAAACCGCAACTAGTCGAGTGTCCTAGGAATTTAACCTGCAGCACGCCTTGCTTGCTGCTCCAGATGGGT
This sequence comes from Haemaphysalis longicornis, assembly GCF_048455015.1. Classification (NCBI taxonomy): domain Eukaryota; kingdom Metazoa; phylum Arthropoda; class Arachnida; order Ixodida; family Ixodidae; genus Haemaphysalis; species Haemaphysalis longicornis. Next base: position 481,052 of record NW_027526263.1, on the reverse strand, counting down.
GATAACATGATGAAAATGACGAGGAGGATACAAATACACTTTCTCTCCCACTATCACACGGTCAACTACAGGCACGTACACACTAGGTCCAACGCCTAATTTAGCTCAAGGATCTTACGAAATTGTGGTTCAACATGATGTTGAGCCAAGAACGTTTATTTATATAAATAGGGAGTCCACACGCAAATTCGGAGACACGTAGAGGGATAGTCTAAATGAAAGAAAATTGACCCGTGTGCACAAAACTGGGTCGAGAGTGCTGGCACCCCGTACAATTTTCAAGTAGCGGGAACATAGTTTGTCCGATTTACAAAGTGAAATGATTCGTGTAAACCTCGTTGAAGGAAATGCGGCGGATTCCATGTTAGTTGGGCTTCAAAAGAACATACTTCCTCAAAACTGGTTCCATGGCTGGTTAGTGGGGTGCATACAATTTTGTGGTAGTGGCGCAACGCAAAGGGGACGAAGCTAGACAGAAAGGATAGTAGATATAATATAATGCATTGAAGGAGAGAGAGAAGAAAAAATAACTCTCCCGTTCCTTCTCAAAAAAAGTTGAGAGAAGCTCGGCAACTTTCTTGCATCAGAACTGCGTCCAAACTGCGTCAAAACCTTCGCTGAATGTAAAATGTATCATTTTTGGACAGGACACCCTCGATCCCACTAAGAATGTTTGTAGCGTAAGCTACACTGGCCGAGGTTGAGCAGTTTCGCGTGTGCCATGAAGGGCCCTTCTGCGCAAGCGCGAGGGGCATTGGCTTGGCTTGGCTTGGCTTGGCTTGGATTGGATTAGATTTGGATTGTATCGGATTAAGGGGGATTAGTGTTGGATTGTGTTGCGTCATAGCTGCGGCAGACGCACTGGCGCCGGCGCGTGCCCAGGTGTGCGCCTCAATTGTGCAGTAGCCAACTCTGACGCTGCGCCGGAGCCGCTTGATAGCGGTTTCGCATGGCTAGTGAAGAGCCGTGCTGACCATACGCGAGGAGCAGTGACTGAACAGGACTGGACTGGACTGGACTGGACTGGACTGGACTGGACTGGACTGGGCCGGACTGGACTGGACTGGACTGGGCCTGACTGGATTGCTGAACCTTAGCTCACGCTACGTATATCCTGGTATAGCAGAGCTAAGCCACCACTAACTTTATCGCTGTAAAACTTATCCCAGAGCAATAACCTGCTGCTGAGGTCGTAGGTGCACTGCGTCGAAACATTCGCTAGGAGTGCGTCCAATCTTCACCGAGAGCGCGTCCAATCGATCGTAAAAACTTAAGCCCCACATTGCCAACAAAGAATGAATCCATGCGACGACGTTCTCACGCACTAATTAAACGCATCTACGAACGATGTAAATGCATTCTTCCAACACGTTATTTATGAGATAAATGTATACGCCATCGGTCCCACCATGGAAGTTTTCACTTTAAAACTGATCTAAGAGCAAAACCTTGATGCTGAGTTTATAGCAGAACTGCACGAGAGAGGCATGAGATTTCGTGGCGTCCGCATAATTTCCTTAGTGGGTAAGACAAACGGAACGTGCAGATTTTTCTTGCATGGTCAGTCAACTGTTTATATTAGAAGCTGCAATAGTTGCTCTAGCGCTTGTGTGTTGTAGCAGCAATGGGCGGTAAAAGCATATAATTACGGGTGATCCCAACAAGGCCACCTGATGATTGCCGTAAAACGAAATAATACAAGTTCATACCCAACCTATGTCGTGCATCACAACAAAGGTCGGAAGCAACTTCAGTAAGATGATTTCGAGCTAACTTACACTGTAAACCAGATATCCTGTAAGTGATACGCGTGCGCTGTGCTATAGCAGCCTCCTTATGTGTGTGGAAAGTAAGGCAATACTTGCCTTTGTCTTATATAGTAGGCGCAACAATTTTTCCTGTGACTATTTCACCTTTCCACACAAAGAAGACAGAGGCTACGATCAGGGTTGTTTACGGAAAGGAGCCACAAAAATACAAAAAAGAACTGAAGCAAGAAAAAAAAAAGGGGGAAAGCGATGAAGAGAAGCGTTCCGGAAACCAGACCAGAGCAGTAATCTCCAAGACAGATAACACGCGGCCCCGACAATAGCATTGACGAGCCGTGCACCGCTAGCTAAGTTGTCTTCGGACAGAAGTACAGCGCGTTAAAGGAAGAGGCGAGCGAGGAGTGATAGTCGGAGCCCTTCCATATGGCCTTCCGTTCTCCCGGCAAGGCCACTTTCCTGCCAGGCGACCTCGTCTTGCGCCTCGACGTTCGCCACCGGCCATCAGTCGAGCCCGACTTTGCCGACCATCGTAGGTCCCGGCCGGTCTCCCTTATCACGTTAGAGGGGAGAAAGGCGCGCCAGTCTCGTATCAACCATCTATCGCACGGGAACATGCCTGATGAATAAAAAAAAAGTCCCGGGCGAAGAAGGAGACCTTGCAGGACCCCCGTGCACAAAGACACGCGTGCCTATAAAGAAACAGGCGGTGCCATGCCGTTGGCTTACATTGCTGAGTGCTGGAGCAGACGGTGTCCAGAAGCGCAGCAGTCGATCCCGGGTCGAGAAAACAGAAGACGATATATCTGGGTCACAGGGCAAATTGAATTAAGGGAGGCAAGGCGAACAGTAGAATAAATTTATCTCGGCGTTCTTATAGGAAAACAAATGGGAAATATATCGAATTAGTGCTCAAAGAAAAATGACAAAATGTACACGCGCACAGCTAAATCGCAGAGATATGAAATAGGTTTATAATCGCAAAACCATTGCCGGATGAAAATTTTGTTCAACGCGCGGTCAAAGGCGCTAGGCTTGGCAGCGCAGGGGAAATTGAAATTTGTCGGAATGGCAATCGTAGTAGCAGAAAATGGCAGTAAACAGAGAAGCTAAGGTATGTGTGACCCGGCTGGTATGTTCCTCGCAGCTGAAAGAGTTTTGCACAAAGAAAAGTCCTAATCCGCAATACAGACCAAGACCCTATACTACAAGCATGCCAGCAGACTAAAGAACGCCGTAGGAAAAATAGTGACATCATATCAGAAGCCAAATTAAATATATGAGGAAATTTTACTCATAAAGGGTGCTAGCCGTCTAAACAATACTTATTAAATTATAACCGCAAAAAAACACATAACGGTTGAATACTAACCCCCTTTACCTTCATTGGCGGTTACGTACACGGTTTAAATAAACTAATTAAATTAGGTTGCATGCAACTGTTTACAGGTGAAGGTGAAACATTGTTAACAGAGAAGCGCACTAAAACGGGATATTCATGGTGGCAAAGAGTTTAACTCCAACGTCAAAGAAGCTGGCTCCTCAACGTAAAAAATGTAGACCCTTCCATCAGGCGAACGGGAAACAGCCGAGCTCAACTGCATCCGTTCTCGACTGCTGCGAGCATGCGCAGGCAATTCCTGGTGCCACTATCTTCTCACTTTTTGTTTTTCTGCGCACACATGGAAAAGCCCACAATAGCTACGTCGAATTGGTATTTATTGTTGACGTGTATAGACCTCGTAAACAACAAACACTTCGCGTAAACTAAAAATTAAATGTAACAAAAAAGTGTCAAAGGGACGAAATCCCATACCATACCACTAAATACAATTTGGAGAGAGCCACACTAGTATATCACTCTTACGTTTTTCGCAGTGATTATCTCCGAAGTAAACAAAAGTCTCTGGGCTAATCGGTTGATTTTTTTTCGGAAAGACGCAGAAAACTGCTACTAACTAACATCGAAAAAAAGAAAACATCACATATACCCATATATTACATACCCACGACATAACCCTGCCAATGCCTGAAATTTCCCCCCATACCACCTGCCACTTTTTATCAGATTTCCCCGATCTTCCGGATAACACCCCTTCCTGGTCCCCGTGCAGGATACGGCCTGTGGCTTTACGTGCCAGTCAATCAATCAATCAATCAATCAATCAATCAATCAATCAATCAATCAATCAATCAATCAATCAATCAATCAATCAATCAATCAATCAATCAATCAATCAATCAATCAATCAATCAATCAATGATTATTTGGCGTCAGCAGTACTAGGAAGATGTCACCTACCTTACCTCTGCTTGTGTTCTTTCGGCTCCAACAACCGTTATTCAACACGAAGTTCAGCCGTAATGCATAAAAGAAGCATCAGAAGCAGGCGGTGAGTTATTAGAGAAGAAAAATTTTTTCGCTTATTCTCTGTATAGATAGAAAACTTTTAAAGATACAAAAGCCGATAAATTATGATAACTGTAAGGGGTATAAGGAAGTACAAATATATTGTACGAAACACGCAAAATGGGAAAAACGAAAAACAAAAACGCGTGTGCACAACAAACGTTGCATTATAGAGTACTTCAGCAAAAAGTATTTGCACATTTTTATGAACAATAAAATCTTACAATTTTTGTCGGGAAATGTTTTCATTTTTGAGCTCGCCTTTTATTCAAGCCTGACTGAGCAATCACTTTAGGACAGGCTAGACAAACCGTATTTATTTTTTCAGGTTTTCTTTTGTACCGACTTTAGGAAAAGCCACTTCTTCCTGGAACAAAATTTGTACCTTCCAGTTGGCTTCGTTAGAATTTCCCGCGGTGTTCAAGACATTTCAAATTTCGCTTGCACCAAAATTGCCTCTTTCACTATTTGGGATTAGACCCCGTAAGCTGTAAGAGCGGGAAGGGGTTCGCCACTCATATATTCGCAAAATCAATCAATCAATCAATCAATCAATCAATCAATCAATCAATCAATCAATCAATCAATCAATCAATCAATCAATCAATCAATCAATAAATCAATCAATCAATCAATCAATCAATCAATCAATAAGTCAGTCAGTCAGTCAGTCAGTCAGTCAGTCCACCTCAATGCCATTGCAGGTATTCTCTTAAAGAGCGATTGCCTCTCCATTTTTTCCTAACTGTTTGTGCATTATCACCGTAGCCAATAGGGTGTTCAGAATGGTAAGCGATAAGTCATTACCCCTTACGGGTTTCCAGTTTTTCGGCCCCAGAAAATCTGATTTTCCTGCACTATCGCATTGAAAGCGTCCCGAGCTAACGATGGCCACATGACTTGCGCAGTCACAGGAACAACAGCTGCCGTTGGGTTGAGCCCCCCCTCCCGTACGAGCTTCCCGGAGGACGATGGACAACAGCGGCATCTTGGGTAAGCCGTGGCCCCAAAGAAATGTCTTTTCGCCACAAAAAGCGCTTCGGCAGATGAATTCAGCACCATCGACAGCGGGAAGTCCAATCAACCAGCGGAACTCTTGTTAGTCAAGGCGCCGGCGGATGGGGACCCCTTCCTCCCTCAATTGCTGCAGGCTTAGGGATAGCAGGTTGAATGTCTCGTACCTGTCGTCCTCGAAGCCCTGTTTCTACTCTCACGTAGCCAGAAAGGGGAACACGAAGGGGAAAAATACTGAACGACAAAACATGGAATACAGAAACACAGAGACAGAAGGGAATAATAAATGCCCCGGGAACAAAGCGGAAAGGAGGAGCCCGGTTGAGCGCGCGCGAGGTGTGACAGGTTCTTCCAATAAGGCACGCGTCACAAGGCTTTCCCGGTCGACCTCGACGGCCCTGGCGGAGACGGCTGAAGGGCTCGGAGGACCCTCTAGCAAATTGGGGAACCGCTCCCGCCGTTCGGGAGCATCCAGGCGTCGACGCTGCAGCCTCTCACCTGATCCTGTCCTTCTAAGCACGGCGCATAACAAGCTCGCATCGCCCCTTGATGATACCTTAAACATATGCGATCCAGAAAAAACTTGATTCGTTCGCTTCTCTTCCCAGTTCACCCTGTTTTGAGGCCGACGCCGAAGACTTCGTTATCTTCCTCCAAAAGTGGATGGTGTGCTCACGTCCGCTTCAGAAGGAAGGAATGAAGGGTGCCCGTACAAGAGTTGCATTGTGCCGCCGGCTGTGAAGCGCTGTGGCGGTATTAATGAATTGTGCAATTGATTTTTCCCGCTATGCACCGGATGAGCGCTTATGGAAAGTATGGTTGCAACATGGAGCTGCCAGTTCGAAGCAGGAAAGATACGTGCAGAACAAAACTTTGAGACACTGAGAGCCACGGGGAACTTTTTAAGCTGTTGTAAAGTGAAATATGGGCTCTTCACAGTGCCCATTAGTACAGTCTTATAAAAATCTGAGGTTCAAAGTGTAATGACATGTGGGAAACAACCGAATTTACTACTCCATAGTATATCCGGCATCGCACGAATTGGTGCTTATAAAGGTCTGCGCCATGATGCGAATTCATGCAGGAACAAATTACCTTCGTCAGGCCTCGGCGAGTTGCAAGAAAAGAGGATGCAATGCATGTTCTGTGGTGAATGGGAGAGAGCCGAGACTTTCTTAGCAGCATTGTAGAAATGCGTGTTCCCATTACGTGACTCCAACTACGAACACACTGTTCAAATTAAATATACACGTTTCCGAAACTCGTGCCCTTGCCATGGGCGAGCTGAACACCACGCTCTAACTTGCTTCCTTAGCAAAGTGACCCTTTATGGCGTCGGGCACCCGTTGATGGAATGCGGTTGAGTGGAGAGAAGCGGACCGAGATTCTTTGGAACAAGCTTAAAGTACCTGCTTCACCAGACGGTTGTCCGAGACACACGCTGGTGTTTCATTTAAACGGATGTCTTTTTGCTTTTCCCTTTCGTAAGTAATGCACCATCTTCGGCCGGAAATTAAGCTTGCTGCCTCAGGCGCGGACAACACACAGTCCTAACCGCTTCCCCGCGCGAGCAGGTGCAGGGAAGCGCAATACCCGCCAGAATTGTCAAAGTAAAATGCCAAGGCCATAACATGTTCCATAGCTTCGTTCTCCATGATTCGCTGTTAATTCAAAATTTAATATATATAATTGTTTTATGGAGGTTCTCGAATTTGTATTAGTAGCCATTCAACACGGCTACTCACTCGACGCATTTTTAGTGGGGCTTAGCGGGTACGGACAAGATCGCGGGTTTTATTCCCGGCTACCGAACCTCCATATCTGATGTATGTAAACTCAAACCTGAGTGTCTACGATATTTTGGGGGAAGGAGTCACAAGAGGTTCAGTTTAATGGGTAGCCCTTTCACTACGGAGCGCCTACCCTATCAGGCGTAGCTACGACGTCGTTAACACCTGAATACAACAATCCCGAAAGCACCGCTTTTCCCATTGTAGTCCCCATTGACATCTAAAGAGAGTTTAGAGACGCTGTTTTGTGGTTCTCAGAATGACAACTGTTTCACAGATCTAGGAGCTCAACTGATAGTGATTGTAGTGATAAATTATGTCGCGGCAATATTGCGACTGAAGTGGCATATTCCGATGTCTCACGGGACGCTAAAAAATTCGACGCAACAAGGGTTTGCCCAAATAGTTGAAATTTTACGGGAATGCTGGCAAGACAAATATTTTGATCAAAAAATAATAAGTGAGGTGTATATTGTAGCGCTGCATGAATGGCTGAAAAAATTGAGAAACACGATCAAAGTGAATTCCTAAGAACATTTGTATGCAGTCACTAGCGTATGCGGGAGACACTCATCTCGAGAGACAAAAGCTTGTCTCCGCACCGGCGGATATCAAGGTTGGCCCATGTCAACGAGCGCTTTCTTCCACAATGGGGGATGGTTTGACGAAATCGCTTTCTACGGGCGTATATTGGTTGACTCTTTCAACAAATGTTCCATCCAGACTCTCTGTCTCGATTAGTTTTTTTTTCGGAAAGAACAGGGCAAACAAGCTTTGAGCCAGCTCTCGTATGACGGCAGCACAAGGCCTGTGATCTTTGCGTTTGGAGGAAATGATGCAAAACTACCAAATCGAGTTTCTTTTTGGATGTGTGGCGTCGGGAGGTAGGTTGGGGCACTCTAATAACAAGAATAAGATCGGACGACGCGAATGGTACCACGTCCCCAGCGGCGACGCCACCAACTTTTTAGCCGAGGGTAAATATTTGCGCAGCCCAAAACTACACGTGCTGACCGCTTCCCAGAAGTCGGGGGGCCCTTTTGTTGAAGGCATCCATTCGATCGTTTACATTTCATTACGTCCGACAAGGGCGGAGAGGGAAATGCAGACAGAAATCCCACCCTTTTCTCGTTTGTGTGTGTGCGCCAGGAGTATTTCGGTTTCGTTTCTACTAGCGCGGTCGCTTTGTAGGGCCGTTTGGAGGCATCCATCTAAACGCAAAATAAAAAAGAATCTTGAAAATCCCATCGCAGAGGCGAATGTTTTAAGGTAAAGCGATAGCTGGTGTTTTTATAGTGTCCGCAAGTTCTATAAATTCCATTTCCTACGAGAGGGTTCATTTGCTTGATTCGTTTTGCAAGGCAGGACGTTCCTGTTGTTTGTGCCATTGGAAGCTAAGGAAAGCATACGAGACTAGTGTAGGACAAGAATAATGCAAATCATTTTAATAAGCCAGCAAGCAAACCAGGTAGACATTCATATCAACTTCCCGCTAATAAGTGGGACATATTTTTGAGGCAATCGGCCGACTAAGCATTGCAGAGGACAATGATAATATCGGAATGTGTCTGAATTAATTTATTTATTTAGAAAGGAAATGACCTTTGCCTCTCGTAGGGCGTGGGGGTGGAGACGTGTGATAAATAGCCCTACGGTACTCAGGCTTTTTCAACTGATCAGTAGGCCTTATGATCGTTCAGCATTTGTAGTACCCGCACATCGCAGACGTGAACTATCGCATGAATAATGTTTGCTCAGCAATCCAAGCGACAGGTTCGCGGCCTTACGAACGCTTCGCGGATTTTTCTGCAGCGTGAATAACTATCTGCATGTATCCGAAATTTTTTTAATGCAATGGTATAAAAAAGGATCCTTGCGTTTATGGATAAACCAAGAAGCTGTGTTCCGAAGCTATTTGCACAGGTAAAAGAGTAATGAAATCTCCGGAGAGCTCAGTTTAAGCGATACGTTTTCCGTCCACATTGAAAAGCGAAGGATCATAGGGCTGTAAACATGAACATAACATCTCTGCTTCTTTCAGCTTTCGTTCATAGTTTTTCTTCATTTCATTCATAATTAAGTGCGGGATGGAGATTTCGCGAAACAGCTTTCGTGTGTCTTCGAATACCATCTGTTTAGAAACTTAGTTTTTCTTGCCACTTTTTTTTTTGCGTTCACGGGACTTGCCGGATTTCTCCAATGCCAGTGCATACACATATAGAACCTCGCTTTCTTTGCAAGTAATAAAGAAGAACTGCTACTGAAATAAATCTGGTACGCAGACGACCGAAAGTCGAGGCAACAAACGGTAGGACGCAGCTGCTACGGAACCGGAAAGTCCACTGTCATTGCGGTTATCCGCCGGCTGCCTAATCGCCTGGTTTGGGAACGAAGATTTAAGCGACGCTTCAGAAGAGAAGATAACTAAAGTCTGCATTTTCACAGTGCCATGGTGTGTGCGGCCAGGAGACAAGAAATGGGGGGGAGACCAAGGAAGCGCCTTGAGGGATCGGAAAGGACAGATAAGAAGCTAAACGTTGAAAGGCCCATAAAAAACCAGCGTCCCCTTGGAGAGCTGTACAAAAACAGGTACCCTTACATACGCACACCGGTAACTAAGGTAGCAAAAAAAGGAAGAGCCGGGCACAAGCCGAGAGGAAGTGGCAGGGAGGCCATGCATCGTCGGTAGCAAAGCCTAATTGATTACTCATTGGTCACCCTGACCTACGCGGAGCCTAGGATCCTAGAAGCGTTTGCTCACTTACGACTGCTTGCTCGCGGTTCATATAGTTCATTCTCTTCAATTGAATACTTAAGTACACTTGCATGGCCTCCATACTGCAAGGTTGTGCACGGCCACGTGTCTCCGGCTTTGTTACCTGTCCGATATTCTTGCAGGGTTGCTATCGTCCTATGCGTGTCAGGGTGAAAGACTCTGCGCCCGCAAGGTGCTTTAAATTGCTTTCCCTTCTTAAAGGAACTGAGGCAAAATCAAACCTTCCTTATGCGAACGATTGGGCCGGTAATAACTCTTCAGAATTATGCTGAGCTCGATTCCGCGCACTGCCAAGTTTCAACCCAGCTGTCTGGACCCAACTCTTCTTCGGCTTAAATTACCTCTAGCCGTATGCAATTCACGTTGAACTTTTTTTCCCCATCCGTGCGTAGTGAAACCTGTGGCACATATTTTAAAAGTAAAACATACCTATCGGTGCTCGGGGTCTACACAAGGTTACGCGGGTTTCGGAAGGGGAGTGATACCCACGAGGCCACGGTTCATTTCTCCTTGAGTACACGGAGGACAGCATGTCCGCAGATTCGCAACCTCAAAGGGCGGCAAAAAAACCTGGTCAATCGCGCTAATTATTGATAATTTATGTTTATCAGTCTACTCAAGATTTTGAACTATTCAGTTTCATCACTTAAGTGTTCACAGGTGTTAAGAGTTGAAAGAATTTCACCTTGGAACCCATATTGCACATGGCACGCTCTGTCGTGAATTCCTCTGTTTACATTGGCGTAACCAAACTTATATAATCTCTTTAAACGCCGTACATTTTTCACCATAATTTAATAACAAAAGGTGCGAGATGGCTTTAGAAACCGATTAAATCCATTGTATTAAAGTGTCAACGCCTTTTAGATGCGGCGGCATCTCATTCACTCACCTTGTCCCTCCATACGGCGTTGTCGTTGTCCGTCCACACCCCTCCCCCATTCTCCTCGCCGCGCGAACTGTGCTCTCCGCCGCTCACCCCCTCTCCTCTCCGATAGCGAACACTCTCTCGCGAGGGGCATTGGATTGGATTCGATTGGATTGACTTGGCTTGGCTTGGATTGGATTCGATTTGGATTGGATTGGATTGGATTGGATTAAAGTTGATTGTGTTGGATTGTGTTGCGTCATAGCCGCGCAACGTTGCGTCATAGCCGCGGCAGGGGGTTCACTACACGTTTCACGCGATGGGAGAATCAACCTAACGGAAACAACAACGGAACCCCCTATGTGTCGCATCTACACAGGGGTTCCCGCGACGGGAGGTGGGAGTAATTTTTTCGTTGTTTTGCACCCATTTTGGGTAGCGAAAAGAGGGGGGAAAGCCTGAAAAAAATCAAAAGGCTTTGTGTAGGGCGTTGAAAGCCTATGACCTAGGTGTTGAGTACTTTTCTTGATTGACAAAAACATGGCTTATTAGAAGGATAAAACATCCAAAATTATGCAAAATTTTAACTCTGCTTTACTGTTACAATAATTTTATACCTCGTTTCGAAATTGGCACTAAAATGTTTTTTTGTTGTAACGAACCAACCGACTGGCAAACGATTGCGTACTAGTGCTGGTTATGAAAGTAAGGAGAGAAAATACTTCGCAAGGAAACGTAGGTATACACATGCTCTTCCCCTATTGTATGCTGATATGCTTGCTTACCGGGTATGTGGAGGTGTTGGTAATCCTCAATGCGAGCTGCCTTATGAGTAGGTAGGTGTAGGAATGTGCGCTGTTGTGCTACTGCCGTACAGTGTGTGAGCAACGCCCTAAAGTATTGCCTGAGCACCATTTTCCTGCAAACAACTTTTCTTGTTCGAAACACTCTTAATTGGTGCGCGCTATAAGACAAGATATTCAGCTCCCCATTAGCTAATAAGGGTGCAACAAATGTCAGTGTGAAGCCACAAAGGGAGATACAGGGTGGAAGTAGAAAGACATGCGGAACAGGGGCCGAACTTATGTCGGTCACATATACGATATTATAGCGTATATGACGATATTATAGCGTATTACAGTAGAACAACTGCACTAACTTTCTGCAGGCACTGTCCCTACTCTATTCAATTGTGGGCAGCAAGCTATTCTTCCTTTAGTCGTACACAACCACGGACCATAGGACACGAGACCTGTGTCTGTCCCACAGATATAATATCATATTGTCTGTCTTAAATATTTTTTTGGTAAAGCTAGTGTATTACGATAGAAAATTGTTTTACAAATATACGTCTGTGGTCATAGCAAAGTTGTGCTTTGGATGTGCTGTAATATACAAAAATATATGCATTTGCTACAAACCGCGGAAGCCTAATTTGCTAAGAAATCACTACATTGTTGCCTACTGTCTTCCTTCTTGTTCTTTTTTTGTTTTTGTTTTTGGAACGTGGGGCTTCGTAAAGCTGGATCTGCGCAGCTTTCCACGGCGTATTGCCTTGTTGACGTTAAGGTTGTAATTCCTTTGTATGTGTGCGAAGTCTCTGTGGTAAAATAAAGAACTTAAATAAAGAACTTGAGTAGGAGGACCCCTTGTGTAAGGACACACCATCTGCCTTCTCTTTTTTCATTTATTTATTTACAGAATACTGCAGGCATGAAGCCCCGACACCTCAGCTGTCATGGCACCAACATGAAGCGAAAAGGAAGGAAGTAAGGAAGGATGCAGAAGGAAGGCAGGAAAGTTAACTTGGCTAGAACGTTCACTATATACGTGCGATCTCGCAGTGATGGTAGTTCTCATTGACAGGAGCTCACTTCAGCGAATTTGACAAGCTCGGCGTTTCAACACGTCTGAAATAGCCCTATTTTGTCTTAAAGGTATCAGCAGACATTTCGCGCTCATTAATGACACTGATACACACGCTGAGTGTTGGGTGAAACGATTTGCATACAGATTAGCACTTGCAGGCAGCGCAATGTAAAGCTGGTATTGTCATGTTGTTGTTAGAGCGGGTTTTCTAACAAGAGAACTTGTTGCTCTCAATAAAGATTTTATTGATTCATTCACTCTATCGGAGGAGAATGAAAGCCATTATTTTTAGGGAGCACGCAGTATGCGCTTTTTTGAAGAAAAAAAAAACCGAAAAAAAAACGTCAACCAATTTCCGCAACGTTATTTTCGGCTTCTGTCGTCGAAGCTTCTGCCGTCGAAACTATTTGCATACAGATTAGCATTTGCGGGGAGCGCAATGTAACGCTCGTATTGTCGTGATGTTGTGAGGGCGGGTTTCTTAACAAGAGCACCTGGGGTTCTCAATAAAGGTTTTATTCATTCATTCACTATATCTATGGAGAATGAAAGTCGTAGTTTGTAGGGGGCATGCAGTATGCCCTTTTTTGAAAAAGGAAGAAGAAAACGTCAACCAATTTCGGCCACTTTATTTTCGGCATGTGTCGTCGAAGAAAATGATGGTCTAATTGCTTGCCCCATTGATATGCAAAAGCAGGAAGTAACCTCGTAAACGTGCTCTTATACATGACGGATACTTTTAACGCAATGGGTTGTTTGTACCAATAACAGTGCCTTCTAGTTATGTAAAGACAAGTCTCGCACAAGTTGCGTGTCTTTTTCTGTCGCGTGTTGACATACCGGTATGTGTTGCAGGTATACATTGCAATGCGCGACCTTCCTGGTTACGTGAATTCGTGACTGTGAACCCGCCAAAGTGTCGGGCTAAGGCGTTGCGCTGCTGAGCCCAAGGTAGCGGGTTCAATCCCGGCCGCGGTGGCCGCTTTTCAGATGGAGGCTGAAAGCGAAAACTCCTGTTTGTTGAGATTTCGGCGCACGTTAAAGGTCCAACAGGGGTCAAAATTAATCAGGAGCCCTCCACTACGGCGCGCTTATAGGCGAGGTGGAGCTTTGCCGCATTAAACCCCATGCAAGAAATGTTGACTGTGGGGCTGTACACGAGGAATGAACTTATTTATTCATTTTGTAAACAGCTAGATCGTTCATAAGCATGCAGAGTTCGTGTCCTGTCGCCGCGTAACATGTTTGAGGAGAGTGCGTTGTCCCCCGCCCGTGCAGTGTTACGTCCTGGTGGACGCAGGTGTAAACCGTAGACCAATGACAGGTGAGCGGAACCCATTCATTAGGCGAAGCGCCTGATTGAAGAGAGTAGGCAGAGCGGGCGCTTAGAAGGTGGCTTTCGAAGATAGCGGAAAGATCCAGAAATGCGACCGCAGAAGGTCGAGCTGGCGCGTACCCCTAGCAGGGAGATTGTAGAAGGTCATTAACATTTACAAAAAATGGTGCATGCCACAAGAAGGCGGTGGTCCCGGTATCATCGCGACGATATATTGCTTCATTTTGTGTTTGATACTGGGTCATATCAGTTTCCTTTGTATAGTAACGGGTTCAGCCATAGCGTTCCTTATAATCTTGGGTTTAGTCCTTTACGTAAACGATGGCAAAATCCTGTAGTATATTTTTTTTACTGATCCGTTCTTTTCATTTATGTACTGAATAAATCTAGGGAGATCTCTTTTTCGGCAACAATAGGAAAGTTTAGTGGATGATCCCAGACTGTTTTACCATAATATACACTCGTGCTAACGCCTTCCTTTCCTTTTCGTACTTTTCGGGTTTTTTCAAGCACTTTTCAATTATTTTACGAATGCTAGTGGGCTCTCTTGTAAAGAGTTTGCATAAATGATTAAATCCTCAGGTGCTCTCAAGGGATTAAAACTAAATAGTTTGTCAGTATATATGGTACCGGAACAAGAGAGTAACGTTTCATGGACGAAGAATGAACAAAACCATTGACCACATCTTTCCGCGGGGGGAAACCATGGGGTGTTGCGACGTATCTGCGCGGTGCTTGTTACGGTTGCGCCGACCATCGCGGTAGCAGACCTGTTAGTCTCCATTCAAATCATCGGTGGTAATCGGATGTCATCGGAGCGGCGGTGGTGGAGCGACTGAGCGGAGCGGCGCAGTTATCGCGTTTATATGTTCCGCGCGTTAACGGTGAGGGGAATGAGAGAGAGTAGCGCATGCGCATGTGTTAACCGAGCGCTAACGCGCGCTGACGCACAGCTGGCATGGCGAGGGGAGCGAGCGCTAACGCAAGATGGCGCTGCGGTGAGAGCGGCGTTGCCGCGACGCTGGCGTGGCGAGGATAATGGCGGAGAGGCGTGCGGACTACGGATGGATGGAGGGACAAGGCGAGTCAAAGAGATGCGTCGCATCTAAAATGAAGAACAAACTAAGTACAAGTAAATCATCCCCATTCCCCTCTTTCAAAAAATTCATCGCGACCAGGGAGTCTGTAGCCCAGCATGGCGTGTTTAGAGCGCCCTCTTGCGTTACTCGCTGCCCAACAATAGCAGCGCCTTTCGTTGCCACCCTTGTCATGGGGATGGCCTTCCCAGGCAAAGGCCGCCAAAGCTGCAGTGATCCTTAATGGAGAATCGATTACACGTGTTTCCAGCCCGGAAAGCAAAAAAAAAAAAAAAAAAAGGAAGCAGAGCTGGAGGAAGTACAGTAATGGCCCGCGCTGACTTTATTCCTGGAAAGCCGAGTCTAATCTATACCGACTGCCACGGTACATCGTCCAGGGCGAAAACTCTATTTGCGATGGGCCGTCAGAGCAGTGTATGTATTATAAAACTAGATCACGCGTAAGCAGCTGCAGGCTTAAGCTTCTGTTTAAAAAATAGGTGAGTCTGAATCTCACAATCTCCTGATTACAATCTTACCATTTTTTTACTTAGAGGCTACGATTGAAAAGCGCAACAAGAAATATTTAAAAAAAGTTCCTTTTTTGTACGTGTTTCGCGATCAAGCCCTTTGCTACATCTGTCGACGATGTAGCGTATAGCTGGTATATCTTTCGTTATATTCTGATCTTTTCTCAGGATTTTTCATGCAAACGAGGTGCTTCCTTTATTATTCAAAAAATTCTGGACGGTCTCTCTCTCCCGCATCCCCGCCTATGTTTGAGTGGAGCGAGCTCCAGCCACTCCTGTTAATTCCTCCTGCGGCTTCGCTTCTCCGCACGCCAGTGACGAGTGCTGCGACAAAGCTCTCTTTCAGGGAACCGCTCCGTGGTAGGTGGCGACCCCTAAGCGCTCCAGCGGGATTAATCAACACGCTAATTAAGCGCCGCCGGTCCGCTCCAGCCAGATTGTCGGGAAAGAAGAGACAAGGCGTTGACTCACCGCACGCGGCTACGAGAGGCGTCAATCGTCATTTGCTACCATTGTCTCGAGAAGACGAAGAAAAACGAAGAGGTTTGAAACAAGCAAACACAATGAGAACATTGAATGAAACACTGCGAGTAGAACAAAAGAACTGCATCCCGTTCTCTTTTCCCTAATTGGCCGTCCCAGTGCGCCTGTTGATTGCTTCGCACGCCAAGTCCATTGTGGGGCTACCAGCCTTAACGGACTTGACGGAAACTGTGCGTCGGCTCGAGTGGAAGAATCCTTGGCTGCGCCAAAGGACGCATCTTCCCAGCTCATTAGGTCTTCGAGCACATCCGCTAGACAAACTCGATTCAGGGCTCTCCAACGGCGCTTTTGTTTTCTCTAGAGCCCGTCACATCTGAAATGATGGAAGCCAAAAGGCCTTTTGAAGACGACTGGCGGATGTTCGCTGGTTACAGAGAGGAGGCTTTACGGACGGTTCAAGTGCGAGGAACTAAGACACTGACTAGCGCGCTACCAAACTGCGTGTCCACGCAATGGGATTACTTATAGGTGCGAATAAACAAAGCATGCGTGTATGCAAATGCAAATTGCCTCCCCATTATACATCAAAACGTACCGATCACCCATTTAAGGTAAGGGAATACTTTTGCAAAACTCAATCGTTTCGGTCGTCTTTTTTCCCCCAGACTATTCGCGACTGGAACAACTTGCCCTATGACCTTGTATCGGTTATACCAAATGATTCGTTCTTTTCGAAGTTGGTGTAACGCGTTTGGTTGTTTTGAGTGTTTTTCTATTTTCGTTGTATAAACCTAACGATTTTATAGGTGCTTATTTGTGGTGTATATCTGCATTGTACAGATGTTTTGTGCGCTTGCAATGCTGTAAGTCCGGTGTGCGGCGAACTGCAACCCTGTGTTATTTTGTTGTGTTCTTCCCCCCCACCGTAATGCCCCTGGAGCTGTGGGTACCAAATAAATAAATAAATAAATAAATAAATAAATAAATAAATAAATAAATAAATAAATAAATAAATAAATAAATAAATAAACATTAAATAAATAAATAAATAAACATTAAATAAATAAATAAATAAACAGATGTGAATGCAAATGGGAATACAGTATGCTAATGCAAACTAATGTTCCTACACAAGTAGCGCTTTAATTTGCGCCAATTAACTTGCTCAGGTCCGCATTACGTCTTGGCTGCGCGTAATTCAGGGTGTGGAAGGGCCTGCGGCCATGTCGTGGCAGCAAATGAAACATACATCATGAATGCAAATTCTCCCCCGAGAGGACGCAGGATTTGCAAAAGCCTTCGACACGACACCCGCTGTAGCGTACTGTAAAAATTCCAAGTAAACGAACTGACCTTGAAAAGAACGCTTCGGAAGGGAAGTGTCTGCTGCAAAATCGGTGGTGCACTTTAGCAGCTTGATTGACATATTGACAAGTAAATTTTGATACGCCCAAGAAAGCGCTTCCTGGTTGGTTTTTGTCTTTTCTTCGCCACCATGCACCAACTAGCCCGCACTCTGTTACAATCTCTGCCTCTTTAAGCAAGGACAAAGGGATGTCACAGAAATCCGTTTCATGTATCCGGCCGGTAACCCAAATAGAATTCATTATGTGATTTTCGCAGTAAAAAGCGTAACCTGTATTGTACGACCAGCATGGGTTTATCCCAACGAACTTCATCGCCCGTCAAGGCATCCTTGGTCCAAGCGAACAAGGACGCATGGGCAAACAGGAGGCCGTCAAATGGGGCACCGACCATATAGTTACCTTAAAGGGACACTGCAACACTTTTTTTTAACTTTTCTTGAAATTTGAAATGCTTACAGGACGTAGTCGCCGAACACATCCAGTACATAGATTAGGGGGTCGCGACCCGCCGCGGTGGCTCAGTGGCTAAGGCGTTGCGCTGCTGAGCACGAGGTCGCGGGTTCGATTCCCGGCCGCGGCGGCAGCTTTTCTGATGGAGGCGAAAAGCAAAAACGCCCGTGTGCACGAGATTTCGGCGCACGATAAAGATCCCCAGGTGGTCAAAATTAATCCGGAGCCCTCCACTACGGCGCGCCTCATCGCCTGCGTTGCGTCGGCGCGTTAAACCCCACAATCAATCAATCAGATTAGGGGGTCGCAAAGTACCTCAGCCAAAAATTAATGCTTTATGCACATCAGATAACTTGGACACTCGCTCAAAAATTTTTTCTCTCTTTTCCGGTCTAGACGGTATTTGATGGCTCGAATTACGTCACTAAAGCCATGTAGCGGCTGTTGGCCGGTTTTCTTTCAGTTGCGGCAATGAACGCTTTTCGATAGCAACTTAAAAAAAAAGCCACAAAAACATGGCAGAAATGGAAGGCGTACCTGGTGCGACGAGCAAATCACGCATTGCCGCTCCATGCTGGTAATAACTATAGTTATCACAGTGGTTCCACACGCGAAGAAAAGAGTGAAAACGCTTATCGAAAGTGTTGTTGGGTCCCTTTAGTAGACGAAGAGGGGGACGTAGCCCTTGCCAACAGCGGGTGGGCCATGGGGGCTGCAGGACTGCACTGCGTCGGCCACGTCACTAACCCGAGTCAACGCGGGCTGCTGCAGGGAAGTTCTCTCTCTTTTTCTAAAAAAATGACTGGGTGTATGTTTTAAGTTTAACACCCGAATGCGTCAGCTTTTAATCATCCGAATCGGTTTTCACCGGTTTTGCTTAACTCAGTTTAACCACCCGAATGTACTCATTGACTCCGCTCCAGGAGGCAGCACGAGGAGACCGCGCCTTTTTCTTCGTTTTATTTTTGTGGCGGTCCTTACGGCTGGAGCTGACAACGTGAGGAGGCAGAGTAATCTTCTTTATGATTTGTTTTTGTTCTGCCTTTATCTAGCCATATTCGGAACATTTTTTACCCTGCGTCTTTAAATTTGTTCTGGTAATAACCAATGTACCGTGATTGCATTTTTGATCAATAATACGACATTAATTTTCGATGACCTAATTCTGAACTGCGTCAAATGCTCCCAAGATTCACTTTTCGCTGAACGATAATGACACGTATGTCTGTGCCACCAGTGCCAATAGTTTGGGAAGGTATTGCCGGTATATATACAGCTCGTGTTCACGCTGTTCGTTATGGCTGACAGGCATTTTTTGCAACTGCTGAACATGGCTTCAACGAAAAGCCGACGCCGAAAGGGCGATGCACAAAAATCTTTCGGGGTTGGCCAAGATATGCTTCTTATAGAAGTACCAGGGCTGAGGGGAATTAGCAGAGCTTTACGGGAAACTGCCCCTTTCTTGATCACGACACACATCTATTTGGGTGCTTTCTGAGCAGACGTTTGGACGCTGTGAGCTTATGCAACTTACGTACATTTCAAGCACACAGAGACGATGGACGACCCCTTCGTTCCCTTTTCAAGAGGTGATTTACTCGCTCCTCAAGAAGGCGTGACACGCCCATTTCTTCGCGAAAGCGTCTTCAAACGGGAAGGAGGGCATGCAAAAGAGTTTTATCGAAACGAGTAAAGTGCTGCGTAAAAAAAAGGGCGAAGCGTCGATCTTGGAAACCCCGCACCTGCGTCTGACTAGGTCGTGCTTGAGCTGGCAGGCATGGCGAAAAAGCCGCGCCCTGATCTTATTAAGCGACTTCCGCAAAACAAGAAAAGCCGGTTAAGTCGACCTTTCAAATCAATTTTCATCACTGTCAGTCCAACCCTGAAGTGCAGAGACCTCTTCCCAGCCTGCTTTCAGACATCGATAAAAACAAAATAAATAAAAGACAGTAAAATTAGAATATGCGTTCGCGCACTCAGAACTCGCCCTGGAAAAGACGGGGCCGACGTGGAAAGCGTTGGGTTTCAACGCTCGAATGTATGAACAAAACGATTCATCTCTGCGAGCGACGCAAGAAGCGTTTTAGATCGATCAGCGAGATCCCGTCCTTCACGCAAAAGGAAGAAAAAAACCTATTCATGTTTTTAACTTCGCAACCGTTATTCCCAGGAGGGCAGCTCGTTTTGAAGCGAGAGCCAAACAAGCATTGAAGTTATTAAATGACGCGGCGCAGTGCGGTTTGTTCGCTAGAGGTGCATCGAGGGGAGCGAACTGGGAAGCAGGGGACGAAGCGAGCAGCTTTGCTACGTTTCTTCTTTGAGTTCGCAATTTTCAATTATTGTGGGCACTACAGTTTTTCTTTCCCTTTTTTCTCCCTGTTATCGCCTCTTACCGGTTTTTCGGCAGTTTAGCGCCCAGGCCAAATCATCAGCCACGTTTTGCGTTCCTTCAGGGCAGTCATTATCAGCGTCCTACGCAGCGCAACTTCGTACCCCGTTCTCCAGTTTTGTCTCATCAGCTGTCCTGACTGCGCGGCAAGGTACACAAAAGAGCCAACTCCATTAGCGAAATTACAGCCCCCGCCCCCTCCCGCCATACCGCAGACTTTTATCAAATTTTCACTTTCCCCACCGGCAGCTACTGGGATGCTATTTAATCTCAATCAAGTGCAGTAAATCACGTTTACCATATTACCGGTTCGAACAACAGTACTTCCCTCCTCCCCATTCTAAACTCTCAAAAGAAGAAGAATCATTACTTCGCCGACTTCAGAGCAATACCTTCCCTCACCCAGTCTACCTCCATCGCATGTTTCCAACGCAATTTCCGGCCCCGGTTCTGCTTACAATCCGGCACTCTTCCCCACATCATATTAGAGTGCAAGCACAACCCCAACCTCCTCCCTCTTCCATCCCCCCTTTCCACCCCTGAGCTGTGGGAGAACCTGGTGACCAGCAGAGATCTGGACGTCCAGACACTTTTGGCCTCCAGAGCGAACGCTGCCGGCTCATCACATGGCTTCCTGGAATAAGGAACCACTCCCACTTCACCGGCTCAATAAAATGTTTTTCACTCACTTACCTGTTCAATGTCGCACACCTACCCTACACCCGCGGTGTGTCTATTGACGGCTCATGCGCCAGAGGTTATTCCGCTTTCGAAGATAGCGACAAGTCGCACGAGAGTTCTTAGACAAATTCACTCCGGCGCATGTATTGAATCAGCCCTACAGCTCCGCAAGCACGCTCATCTTGAAAGCGGCACTTCCATAACTTCTTTCGAGAGCCTAAAGAATGAAAATGAAGCTACATTGACTAGCCGAACTTTATAAAGTTTGTAAGAGCCATTGCAGTCGGTAATGGACCACTGATATAAAGAAGCTGCTGATGTAAAAACACTAAAACGCTGCGCAGGAGTATGCTGACCTGTTTTTGCAATATTATTGGATGATTGTACGTACCGGTCTCTGCTATCCTCTCGAAAAATGGGGAACCGATTGGAATATTTAAGGCAAACTTCAAATCAAATCAAATCAAATCAAATTTACTGACGATCGTTTTTATGACTTTTCTGGTCGCATACACACACCATGCTTGTTGGCGGCAAATTTTAAAAGTAAACCAAAATCAAATATTATCAACCTTACGGTAGCACTGAACCAAAGGTGGCTGAACATTTTGCGAAATAAACTCTGGGCAAAAACTTCCACTTGGGCGCCACGAGTTGAACGTTTCTCATAAAATACTATACTAAGGCGCAAAAGATATGTTTAACGTGGCTATTTTGCCTAATACAAATTAGGTTGGTGGGAACACCTTTCTTGACCAATTAATTATGTGTCTGGAAGGCTGAGACATTCGCTCCCTCCTCTATCTTATACCTTCCTGGTGGACCAAATGATAGGGCAGGAAGGATGATCCACTAGCGAGAACCGCGTTTATTCATAGTGGAGACAAATTGTACGGCTGGGGAGCGTGCCCTTGGTCAAGGAACAACCTCATCCTTGTATCGCGTTAAGTGATACAGACACTCACGAACGCTGAGGTGTCGAGTAATTCCGCGTGCGCAAGACCTGCAGCATTTTCGTACAGCCGCAGCTCAATGCAGTTTAAGTTAAACCAGCATCCTTCTAATCCTGAACCCTGAAACTGATCTGACATAAAAACAGATGACATAAAAATCCCTACAGAGTTCCCACACAAGCCATGTCGCTTTGTATTGAGCGTAAATTTGCGTTTTTTTTTTCAACTCAGTCAAGTTAAATGACACGGGAGAAGGACATTGCGAAAGCGACTCGAAAGCCATTGTCGTTGGCGCCGCTGCCCCGATGATTCCAATGATCCTCTTAATTCCTCCCAAGTCTTCATACTGGCAACTCTCCTTAAAGGAGCCGTGAGGACAAAATACAAGTTTGTTTTATTCGACAGATTACGTGTTTTATAGTGCCCGCTGCGCTTGTCCGGCAGCAAACGATGCCGTATTCACTGAGAAATTAATCAATTTAGGCTAAAATTTTTATTCTTCCGCCAAATCGTACGTTTTAGAGACGTCAGCAATGAAGTCATAAGCGCTTCGGGATTCGGCTGCAGCGCTGCTTGCCGTCAGTCTTCCCAGGTGGCGCTACCATACTCATGCACGGACCGTTGTCTGCTGTCGCTTTGTTTTTTGACCGTATTTGCACCGGCCTGTTTTTGTTACTGTATAAAGTAATCCTTTTGTGAAACATGGAACATCCTCGACAAACAGAGTCACGTAAGACATAGTCGCTTACGCCAATCAGCCAGTGCGTATAAGGGAATGCGAAAGCGGCGGGCTGTTGTGCAGCTAAAACAAGCTTATAGCGCGCAGTACCAACAACAGTACGCAGAGGTACTTCTACGTTTACGTGTGCTTTCGTTACTTCCACTGCTTATCCCACCATTCTTGCTGCTATAAAAAGAATTTGCCCTGAATTTAAGCGCAAATAGCTGGTTCTGCAGCTTATAAGCTCTGCCTATTTTGCGTTTGCTTTCGCCGCCCTCCGCCAATCGGAGAGCTGGTTAGTATGACATCATAGGTTCTGTTGCGGGAAATAGGCTAGTGGGTCGCATGGCCATTCCGTTTTTTCCTAAGTATATACCTGAATTGAGCGAAGTGTGTGTGAGAAGTGGTGTCAGTATGATTCCGAGGCAATCTTTCGAATGAACCAAACTTGATTTTTGTCTTCATGGCTCCTTCAAAATAAAAACGCCCAAGCACATTTTAATATTTTGGTTTTGCAGAAATGCACCAGCTTCAAAGATTTCTAGCGCACCCACATTCCTTCCCGGACCTGACCGTATAACCACCCCTCTCCTCCCGGGAGGCTCCCTCTTCGCCCCTCCTGACGAGATGTCTTCCAGCTAAAAGGTGACAAAGCCTCGGTTACTCTCCTCAGCGGCCCCCTCCTACCCCGTCGCACGCATTCCCCTTTCGTCCACTTCGTCTTCGCACTGCTCCTTTCTTTCCTCTCGGCTGGGCGACATGAAAGAGACACAGCGGCTGACAAATGCACGCCTGACCTCTTAGCTATGGATCCTGCCTCCCCGCCTTCCGGCCACGCGCCGTGATACCCAGCCTGACGAGGCTGAGAAACAAGCAAAAGGCGAGGACAAAACACAAAGAAAAGAATACACAAGCAAGGCAGAAGCCGCGGCAACAACGCCTTGCTTGCCTTTCGCTCCTGGCATCTTCGGGCGCTCGTTTCCGCCCTTTGCTTGGGTGAGAACGTGTCTTTGATTTTTTCCTTTTCTACCTCTTCCCTCGTCTCCGTGGCCAGCCTCCTTATTCTGCACATTACGCGATCGATCAGCCTAAGCAGTGCTCGGCAAACTGGGGCCCGCGTGAGCAGCAACTCTTCTGCAGGCATCGCTGCCGAACATGCGCTCACAATCTGGCTCTGGTGACGGGACACCACCAGACATTGGCGATTCCCGAAACAGCTGGCTTTATATTGGACCAATCGGCCGTAGCTGACCACCCTCGTCCTTTCGCAGCGCGGTATATTACTCGCCGCGAGAGAGACGGAGAGCAAACGAGTTTTGATGAGGGTATTTATGCTTTGATTTAATCTGGAGACGAAAGAAAGGATGAGGCGAGAGGGTGTAATAATAACGGTAAGGCAAGCATGACATGAACGCCATTTCGCGCGCTCGAGTATCAAGCTGAGTTAGCTATCGAGAATTGTTAATTTGCGAGCGCAAAACTTCTCGTGGATGAAACGAGGAATCTGCGTGATCAGAGCGAGTTACAAAACTGATGCTGCCTTTGCAAGAGTGTGAATAATGGCATGCTATCTCATATTACAAACTGAACAGAAAGTGCCGTTGGGTCCAGGAACGCGTCGAGGGAAAGGAGGACATTTCAACTTTTACATAGGGAGGACACACCTGAGGCCTTTCGGTCGAGGGGGGAACGGAACTAAACTGAGGGTGACGACCGGTGTGCGTCGTTTTCCTGTGAGCGGAGAGCTCCTGCTTCTACTCGTCACTTGGACATCAAGGAAGAGGGAGGGAGGAAGGGGGGGGGGGGGAGGGAGCCGTCGCGTTCGCTTTGAAGCGTGAACTGGATGTCGGGGTGGAGGGAATTTGATGCTTTTCCTAAACTAAACTTCGGTGGTCTACACTACGCAAAGACTTTGTATGTCTATGTCTTTACATTGTTTACATGTCTGTACGTCCGTATTGTTGTCTGTATTCTTGTGTCTACACCATTGTTGTGTCTATACCGTTGTTTTGACCTTCCCCTTATGTAACACCCCGCAAGGGCTCCCTGAGGGAAACCTCAACTTTGACGATGCTGCACAACTCAGCGGTTCTGCACGTAAAGTGAAAGTGTGTGGTACCCTTTTATTGTACAGTTTATTGTTGTTTTTGCTTGTTGGCCAATGTTAGGCCCACCGCTGTTGTTCCTGCTGAAATTGTATGAATGCCCACCTGCTATGGTATCGCCCGAGACTGCAGTATTGAAAATAAATAAATAAATATAAGCGAACACTCGTCACCGATTCATGCTGATATTCGTGGGCACGCGTGTTGCGAAACAACAATGTTTGATTCCCCTTCATAGGAATCGCTAAACACGAAAGTGAAATATGCAGCGAAATTTGTAGCTGAGCATGATTTGCCGGTCGGAGGCTGTCTTGTGGGTGTGCTTGGCGAGTGACGTCCTGCTGGCGAATCTCTTCGGCAAATGTGTACTAGCGTCATTTCCGTTAAGGATATGACGTCAGGGAAATCTTGGTGTATCCCGGCATAAAACGCGTTCGTGTTAAAATATAAAACCCGAAAACGAACAACCCTAGGTATAACGTACTCTTTAGCATTGAAGGTTGCTTCCTCGCAAGAAGACCCGGTGTGCAGGGGTGCACCCTTTACAGGCCGCTTTATTCGTTGCACTGGCGTCATTTCCGCGACGGATGTGACGTCAGTGAAATCTTTATGTATACCGGAATAAAACACTTTCGTGTTAAAGCAATGAATGGGTGATGACTAAGCACAAAACAAAATACCCGAAAAAGGCAGCGACAATGAACTGCAAAGAAGGAACACTGCCTTCCCTGTACATAGACGTTGCTGCATAATTGAAGCCGTGATAATGAAAACGCCGGTATTACAGCTTCGAATAAATGAAGCTGGGTTGCACTAGACTAAAGAGGAAGTTTACAAGATATTGTGTTTGTCTACGCGTGACAACACAAATAAAATTTGTGCTGAATTGCCCCAACCACCGCCGTAATTAAGATATCCGTAGAAACCGAGAGAAAGTATTGTGATACCCTGACGCGAAGTGGGTGGTGAAGTGGACGAGGAATTTAGCAATAAAGGAAGAGAAGGCAGAAACAGCCCATCCCTTATCCTGTATTTTATCCTTCCCACCACCACTGCATTGAGGCATCGTAGGGAGCAACAGACATGAAACAATGAAGTCGGAGAGGCGAGCAGGATAAGAATAGAATATCGGCCAACCGGGCACAGTTAGGTTTTCTAATGTTAACATGGTAAGGAAGCTCGGCAAGACGAAAAGAAAATCAAAGCAAGAGAAATAAAAAAAAAACATACCACGAACGGGACTCACGATGCTGTAACCCCTAACGGCGGTCGCTTGGTGCAGTGTACTTCAGAAAATTGAAAACCAAATCAAACAGAAGGTAAAATATTTCCGGTATGACATCCATGAATCCACAAATAAGATTTTGGTTATTGCCAAAATGCAACCTTTGAGCACTGACCCATGCAACCCCTAAACGATGGGTCTAGGTCGCAGTGCTCTACTATTGGTGGATGTAGAGCACCTGCTCAAGGTTAGAGCAGGGCATGATCACGATACTGGTTTACATTTATTATCCAGACCATGCCCATGCTTTCAATTACGACCGCAATAGAAGAGCATCACTCATGCACGTGATTCGGCGGATTACAAGGTCTTCAGGTACTTTACCAGCACTTCGAAAGAAAGAGCGATTGCAAGCACTTTATCTGTTCTTTAATTCTCTCGGATGCTTTTTCACAATTTTCTTGCTCTTGAAACATAATGTATTTTCTATCTACCAGTTTAGTTATTGTCATATCACCTTCATTTATTCGCCTGTACTATGCTATGAAAGATACTAAGGCACGTAGTGTTTTTTTTTTATCGTGTTTCCTTCTTTTTTCTGCCAAGGCATTAGAGACGGGAACTGCTGCCACCGAATACTTCTCGAAGGCTAAAAATGTGTTGAATGGGTCTTCTTTCTCGGAAACGTCTTCACCTTTTAGAAACAAGCAAAAGGATCCTTTTTCTTTCTCGGTGCTCAACACACCATCGTACTCGCTTTTGCGCCAAAGCTTCGTTTTCCACTTGGAACCGTGGTGAGTAGCGTTCTCCAGAAACAGTTCGCCGATTTTGAAATACTTTTTTCTAGCTCAGCTAGAAGGTATCTAAGAGAAGATATCTAACGGACGCAGAGGTCCCTTATTGCTCCTTTGAAGCGGAAGTTAAAACAAAAAGGTTTCCCTTGAAAGTTCGAGACAGAGGCTGGAGTGTTCGGTACGGCTGGCCTGCTTTCCGAAATGTGCTTGTGCGCCGCCGGGAGGAAGGTCATCCGAGCGATCGCGCGAAGGCTACGTGTGTCGCGTAGTGTCAGAGGCTGCGCCGAAAGCGTAAACAGCGCGCATCAGGCTCGCGGATTTTTCGGATAGTTGGGCTGCTTGAGTAGATGCGCGATTCGCATGTGGCCACACGGAAGCCACCTAGCTTGCACAATAAACAAGTTTCGTCCTTACACCAGTAAGAGGCGCACACCTACGCATTTTGCAATGCGACAAATGACGGCTCCTGTCATAAATCTGTTCGATCGCACGCATGAGGGCCCTAAACCGATGTAGAGCGCTTTTTTGGCCTTGGGGTGCCAGATAGAAACAAATGAATCCTCCGTATCCCAATTTTAAAAGCCCTTGGTAACCACTTCTTGCCTTGTAATCACGCCCAGGATTTGGGCCATGATTCACGAGACCGACTGCGTTCTCCTTTCATGGTGTACGTCGGCGAAAGCGACCCACCGGGACCTTCGTTTTCCTGTTCAGAATCTGAGTGAGCACGGAAGCCGCCAGACACCGCCGCCACGAAAAGCTGGACTGCTAGCTTCCGAAAGATTTAAGACCATTTCAGCCCTGAAATGTTTCTTTCGAGCAAGAAATGTTTTTCGGCGTGTTTTCGTGGAGTAGAAACGGAAAAATTGAGCTAGTAGTGCAAGTATTTATCAATCTACATGCTTAAAAATTAATTAGGTCATTGGCAATTAAAATTTTCTTCCGAATGGAAAAAAGTATTTTGTTTTCACGAGCCTACAGAAAGATAAACCTGGTATTGCAACTCTTTACAGATTTGTGGACGTTTTTACAAACCGGGATTTCAGCTTCCATACCTGCCCCGTCGTCGGTGTGCACTGGAGCTCTTTCTTTTTCAGAGCGTCCACTCGAAAGCGCCACAGTGGTGTCTATCATAAGCGGAGACCTTGAAGAACTGTTTCCCAGGTCACTAGCAGTTTTGGTTTTAGATGCGACTGCATCTCATTCACTCGCCTTCTCCGTGCAGCGTCGTCGGCGTTGTTGTCGTCCGCCCCTCCCCTATTCTCCTCGCCGCGCGAGCTGCGCTCTCCGCCGCTCACCCCCTCTCCTCTCCGATGCCCCTCTCTCGCGAGGGGCATTGGATTGGATTCGAATGGATTGGCTTGTATTGGATTGGCTTGTATTGGCTTGGCTTGGCTTGGCTTGGCTTGGCTTGGCTTGGCTTGGCTTGGCTTGGATTGGATTAAAGTGGATTGTGTTGGATTGTGTTGCGTCATAGCCGCGGCAGACGCACTTGCGGCGGCGCGTCCCCTCACCATTATGAGCGCTATAAAACGCGGTGCCTGCGCCGCTCCGCTCCATCGTTCCAGCGCCGTTCCTCCGCTGTCCAACGCTGCAACGTGAACCCCCTATGCGTGGCATCTACACAGGGGTTCCCGCGAGGGGAGGTGGGAGTTTTTGTTTTCAATTTGGATTTTGTATGGGGTCGTCAAATGGCGACAACAGTGCCGAAATGGTTATAAAGCATGCGCGCGAAATTCGGCTGCGGCCCTCTTAGGGCGAGGTTTACTGAATCCTAGGTCACCATTGGCCTAGACAAAAAATATACAAAGAAAATGTCTTGAAGTAACCTCAATTTTCATCATGGGAGAAGCAGTAACGAGTTCGACACCAGTTTCGAGGGGTGTGCGCCGAGTATCTCAATGTCTGTGATGTTATGCTTGAGATTGCAAATGTTTCTTATAAATAACGCTAGCGATCACACAATGCATTGAAGATACATCACTACACGACTTGTAGTACACGCTTTGTAGTGTAGGGGTATACGCTCAAGGCTTACGTGTGTCCGTGTAGTACGGGTGAACCCGTACAAAGGGACTGAATGAATGAATGAATTTGGATTTTATTGGCGCAGCAGCCAAATTTGGCTATAATGCGCCAGACACAAGGTAAATATTTTGAACTCACTACGGTAAAAGGTTCATGTAAAAATCATGTAAAGTGGTAAAATCAAAGTTTCTGTAAAAGCTTGAGTGCACTCAAAAATTTAAAAACCGCTCAAGAAAAAATGATGTAACATAGTAATATCAAAGTTTGTCTAAAAGCTTGACGGCACTCAAAAATTTAAAAACCGCTTAAGAAAAAATGATGTAACATGGTAATATCAAAGTTTGTCTAAAAGCTTGACGGCACTCAAAAATTTAAAAACCTTTTCCAAGGGAACCAGGGGTTCATCGCCAAGCAGTAAAGCAGGGTGCAATGGAATTTGAAATTTATAAAAGTGGGAAAAAAATTCCCGACGTTTGTTTTCGTAACTAGGACACTCGATAAGTATGTGTATTACTGTAAGGCGCTTCCCACATTGCTCACATTCTGGAGGGTCTTCTCCCAGCAATAAGAAGTTGTGGGTCAAGCGCGTGTGCCCAATTCTTAGGCGACATAACACCACCTCTACAAATCTTTCTTTATGTCTGCAGCTCTGCCACTCTCTCAGGTGCGGCTTCACAAGGTGGAGCTTGTTTTCATTGAGTTCTGTCCATTCAGACTGCCACTTCTTCGCTATTGATAATTTTAGTCTCCGTCTGTAATCCTGGTAGGGTAAACGAGTTTCTGTCACCTCGAGCTCTTTTGTCTGGGCTGCGAGGGCATCTGCCTTTTCATTGCCGTCAATTCCTACATGACTCGGTACCCAACAGAAGCTCACGTCTAAGTGATTTTTGCTACAGTCCATCAGTTGGTTAAGCACTTGTTGGACCAGCGGATTTTTGGTTTTGTTTCCTGAACACAGGGCTGCTAGTGCACTGAGAGAGTCAGAGAAGATGATTGACTGCGGTGTCCTTTCAGTGCATACTTTGTTTAAAACGAGCTGTATGGCATGCAGTTCGGCAGTGAAGATACTAGCGTCAGGTCTGAGCCGCTGGCATTCTTCGTAATTAGGTTCAATTGCAGCTGCTCCCACATGCCTTTCTCCTTTAGAACCATCTGTGAAGTAAGTAGCACATCCGGCATACCTGAACTGGATATCTAAGAACTCTTGTTGCAGTAGTTCCTTTGGAGTGTTGTGCTTATTGTACTTCAGCAAGGAAAACTCACATTGTGGCTTGCGGTATTCCCATGGAGCATAACCGGTTCTGTGGGTGACCAGCATGGTATCGTCTGCATAAAAGTCAAGGGCTTCATTAAGAATGCGGTACCTGAAAAACATGGTTGGAATAGTCCGAGGCTTGTTGGTAAAGAGAGTTTCAAAGCGAGGTTTCAAAAATAGCTGTCGACAAGGGTGAGTGGTGCAGGAAAGAATTCTCATTATGTACATGTTTCCGAGGAGTACTCTCCGTTTGTTAAGTGACCATTGATTGGTTTCTGCATACAGGCTTTGTACCGGAGATGTCCGGAAAGCTCCGGTGCTTATTCTCAAGCCCGAATGGTGAATGGTGTCGAGCGCCTTGAGTACAGATTCACGACCAGATCCATAGATAAAGCAGCCATAATCCAACTGGGAACGAATTAGACTGTTGTACAGCCGCAAAAGACAGGTACGATCTGAGCCCCAGGTTCTGTAAGATAAATGTTTCAAAACATTCATTGATTTCAGACACTTTTGTTTTAGATAATTAACATGGCTTTTAAATGTTAACTTTTGGTCAAATATTAAGCCAAGAAATTTGTGCTCAGTTCGAACAGGGATTTGGGCTGATTTAATGTGCAGCTCAGGATCTAACACAATTCCTCGGTGCAGACTGAAAGGCACACAGACTGTTTTTTCTGCACAAAAGTTGTATCCATTTTCCTCGGCCCACTGCACCAGACGGTTTATGCCAAGTTGCAGTTGCCTTTCGCAAGATGCTAAGTTGCACGAGGAAAAGCTGATCTGAATATCGTCCGCATAAAGCGAATACATCAAAGATTTCGGTATTACATGTGCAATTGAGTTTAGTTTGATTAGGAACAACGTAACACTGAGAACACCTCCCTGAGGTACGCCATTTTCCTGAGTGTACACATCCGATAATACTGTTCCGAATTTCACTCGAAAGGAGCGATTGGAAAGGTAACTTTTCAACATCCCAAGCATTCTGCCTTTTACACCATATCCCTGTAGATCTAGCATTATACCATGTTTCCATGTGGTGTCATAAGCCTTCGACAAGTCAAAAAATACAGAGACGCAGTGTTGTCGCTGAACAAAGGACTCCCTAATTTTAGTTTCTAAACGGAGAAGGTGGTCAGTTGTTGAGTGCCTTGCCCGGAAACCAAACTGAAGGGCATCAATAATGTGATTTTCTTCCAGAAAGTGTGTGAGCCGCTTGTTTATCATCCGTTCAAAACATTTCCCGAGGCAGCTTGTCAAGGCAATCGGCCTGTAGCTTGCTGGCTCACTACGGTCTTTACCTGGCTTCAGTAGTGGGAGCATGAGGGTTTCCTGCCACGCTACTGGAAAGTACGCTTCAAACCATATTTTATTAAAGAAATACAGTATGGTTTTTAAGGTTCCTGGGGTCAGATGTCTTAACATTTCATAATGAATTCGGTCTGGTCCTGCAGCCCTACTTTTTCCCTGAGCAATCGCCAGGTGTAGTTCAGCCATGGAAAAAGGTGCATTATATGCTTCTTCATTACTTAAGTTTATCTTAATTATTCCTCTTTCAGCCCGTTCCTTATACCTGAGGAATGATTCGGAGTAGTGGGCTGAACTGGACACTTTGGCGAAATATTCAGCTAGAATGTTTGCCTGCTCGGCAAGGCCTTTGTTACCATCAAAAAGTGGCATGGTAAATGCACTGTAAGTTCCACTCACTTTCCTGACCCTATCCCAGACCGTTTTTGAGCTTACGTTACTACTTATGGAACTTACAAAGTCCTGCCATGAAGCCTTTTTCGACTGCCGCCTTATCTTGCGCGCCTCTGCTCTGAGTCGTTTGAAGTTTATTAGACATTCGGCAGTGGGGTAGCGTCTGAAACGGGACCATGCGCAGTTTTGCTTCCTACGGGCGTCCCTGCAATCAGAGTTCCACCACGGCTTTGACCTCCTAGGGAGTGTCCCGGAGGATTCGGGAATAGACGCTTTTGCAGCTTCCAAGAGCCGTGAAGTTATTAGGCTGCAAGCTTCATCTGCACTCAAGTCCTGTATTTCGTGCGATTCTATTTCACATGCTTGTTCAAACAGAGACCAGTTGGCCTCCTCCAACTTCCAACTTTTGGTGCGCTCTGGTAGCATGGGTACTGCCGGTGTGGAGTCCAGAAAAACTGGGTAGTGGTCACTGCCGAGAGGATTTCGAAGTGTTGACCAAGTGAAAAAGGCACTTAGGGATGGCGTTGCAAGAGAGATGTCAATGCATGATTCGGTGCGGGTTGATGGGCATATGTAAGTGGGACTCCCATTATTGAATAAATGCAAAGGAGTTGCGGACACTACAGCCTCGATAAGTCGGCCTCGTGTGTCACTTCTTGCACTTCCCCACAGTACATTGTGCGCATTGAGATCCCCCAGCAATAGGAAAGGCTCAGGCAACTCATCTATGAGACTGTACAGATCGTTCTGGGTGAGTGGAACGGTTGGTGGAATATACAGGGAGCAAATCGTGAGGGCTCTTCCAATGTGTGTTCTTATGGCTACTGCCTCCGAAGTGGTTTGAAGCTTCAGTTCATTTGTTGGGATCGACTGGGGAGTGACGATTGCCACTCCTCCAGCAGATACAAGTGAATTTGTCCTGTCTTTGCGGTGAAGATTGTATTTTCTGAAAGGATTATTGTGCACAGAGGATAAATGAGTTTCCTGAAGACAGATAATAGATGGTTGGGACTTCTCCAATAATTCGTGAATGTCATCTATGTTACACAATAGCCCACGACAGTTCCACTGTATTATTCGCACCATACCAGTCTTTTTGGGTTTGCTCTTTTGTATTCAAGGAGGTGTGGGTGAGGTCACGTCCATCTCCTCCTCTCCCTCTTTCCTACTGTCGCCTGCAGGACGCCCAGGCTTCCCGCGGCCCTTCGGTACCCTTCGAGGGTCGGTGGGTTCCCCAGGCCGTTGCCGTGCAGGAGCCGCACCTGCAGCAGTGCCACTTCCCGGCGGCACCTTTTTCTGGGGCGTGTCGACCGTCCCCCGAGAAGGGGGAGCCGACCGTGCAGCCGGGGCAGAACCCGCTGAGCTGCGTGTTAGCCCCGAAGCCTCCTTCACCCCATCGGTAGCCGGTACAACGGCATCTGGCCCGACTTGTGTAGAGGGCTGCGGGACTGAGCAGTCCGCTGAGCGGTCCACTCGGTCCACCTGCGTGGACTGAGTCAGTGCCGGGCGTTGGGGCAGCCCAGCCTCTGGGACAGGAGGGGGCCGTACCGCTGACACCAGGTCCCTCAGCTCGACCTGTGTGCCTACAGACACCAGAGATGGCGCCGACCCCCGCCGCACCACCTCCGCAAAAGTTCCTTTTTGCTGGAAACTTAGCCTTCTCTTAGTCTCAGGGTAAGATAGATTCTGTGTTGTCTTGATGGTCATTACTTCTTTCTCATTCTTCCAGACCGGACAGGATCTGGACTACGCACCATGGTTGCCAGAACAGTTTACGCAGTGGGGTTCTTTTTCGCATCTTTTGTTCTCGTGCGCTTTTCCTCCACACCTAGCGCATGTGGGTTTGCCGCGACAGGATCCAGACCCGTGCCCGAACCGTTGGCACTGAAAGCAGCGTCTTGGGTTTGGAATGTAGGGCCGCACTTTGCAACGCAGATATGCTGCATTTACCGAGTCTGGTGGCGTAGTACAGTTGAAGGTTAAGACAACATGTTTGGTCTTAATGTCCTCTCCATTTTTCCTGATCAGTATTCTGCGCGCTGCAACCACCCCTTGTTCTGCAAGTTCTCTTTCTATCTCCGCGTCGGAGCAGTGAAACAGCTCGGACTCGGAGACCACGCCTTTGGAGAAATTTAGTGAGCGGTGCGTAGTCACTGTCACGTTCGTGTTGTTGATTTTTGTGAGTTCCATGATTTTTGCGCTCTGTTCTTTGGTGTGCACTTCTACCAGTACATCTCCATTCTGGAGTTTCCTGGCGTTGTAGTTTGTCCCTACTAGTTGACTGAGGGCCTTGGCAATTGCAAACGGAGACGT
This sequence comes from Haemaphysalis longicornis, assembly GCF_048455015.1. Classification (NCBI taxonomy): domain Eukaryota; kingdom Metazoa; phylum Arthropoda; class Arachnida; order Ixodida; family Ixodidae; genus Haemaphysalis; species Haemaphysalis longicornis. The sequence goes on along the minus strand of NW_027526263.1, from coordinate 447,149 downwards.
TGTCTGCATTGGCTCCTCTACTCCTTGAACGACAAAAAATCGTGAGAAATTGTCGCTGTTTTTTTGTGGCAGGTACTGAGACGTGACTTCGGTCCGGGCCCTTTTCAGGGACCGATCAAGCGGTGTTTTACTTTTAGCCATGAATTTAGCTGCTGATTCGGTGGCCACGCTGGCCGCCCACCACGGAGCCCAACCAGGGGAGCGTGCAGGTAGTCACGCTAGCCATACGTGGCCACTATAACTTTATGAAAAGTGGTCTAGGTAGGCCATTTTACACAAAGTTAACCCTTGCCGCCTGAGGGTAAAAGGGAAAAAACAGGAAAAGAGTAGGTGACAGGACAGGCATGGAAAGATGACAGGACAGAAAAAGAGAGAGAGTGAGGGAGATAGGAAAAGGCGACTGGCTGCTTTCCCCAGGGCGGGTCAATCCTGGGGTACCGTCTGCAGGAAGCAGGGGCCAAAGTGGCGTGTTGCCGCCACCAGGGGGCCGTAAAGGTCCAAAACAACCCTGGCTTTGGCTCAGCCACCAGGATGCCCTTTTCCCTGGACACGGCTAAGCCACGCACAGCCGGGGCGTGGGTGGGTCCAACCCACATGGGCTCGGGGTCCGCGGTGTCGCCACTACCGTCACCTTAAATAGACAAGGTGCCCCTGCGGGCCCGTACAAAGGGACAACCGCTGAATTGTTCCTGAAATGGTGAATTCCAGTAAAAGTTCGCCGTTAGCCCCGTGCCTCGTATATGCATTTACAGATCAACAGGCCTATCCACATCTCCCCCGACAGCACTGTTGGTTCGAAGAAACCGATTCGAAACACAGGAGCGTGGACGTCACTGGAGATTCGTGACTGGAAGGGAGACACTGCGGTGGCTGCGGGAGATCGCCTCAATGGGGGCTATTTAAGTCTTCGTTACACGCTTGCACAATGGGCTTCAGAGCGGCGAGGCATTGATAGAGTCTTGCAATCCGGTAGAGCCTCCGCACATTCACAGTGGGCTCGATAGTGGTGTTTGGAACGTCCTTTAATAGGGGAAGAAAGGAAACCAAGCACGAGTAAGTAACTCCGATTGACAACCGCGATGCGCGGCCGTTCGAATGGGCGAATTGTGTTAACGCGCTTGCAAGCGTTGTGCTAATTGTATGTTAATTCAAATTCTACAAGAATCCTGCCGCACGGGTTAATGCGAATAAAATGTACGTTCGACTTGAAAGAGGCCTCACAGCTTCAGCAAGCAATCAAAGACGAAGATGAGATTGCAGCCGTTAAGCGGTTAAAATATACACCATAACAAGTGAACTGAAGGTGAGTGGCAAACGTCGGTGGGAACAGGTTTGCTTTATTGAGCCAATTTTGAGGCGTCAACCATGGTGAAGTGGGGCCCGCGCATAATGAGAGGAACGTTGTTGTACCGTGGCAATCCCAAGACGAACATCTGGGAAAAGATGCAGAAGCGGCGCACGAAGTCCACGGCCAAGTTCCAGCATGCCATCTTCAGCGCCGTCCACGAGGGAATCATGTTCCGTTGAAACATGATGAACATGAGCAGTCCATCCGGGCAGACGAGTAAGAGCAAGGTCACAGATGGAATAAGAGTTTATATACAAGACGATGAAGAAAGCCGTTACAAAGCCATTAGATGACGAAAAAAACCGGGCCGTCTCCACCAACGTGAAACCTGGGGAGGGGCGACTGAGAGAGAGAGAGAGTAATCTTTATTTTGCAAAAAAAAAAAAAAAAACAAAGACAGAGAGGGGAGAGAGCACGTTGTCGGATTCTTCCCTTACGGATCCCATTAGAAGCTTGCTGCCTTCTCCGCACGTTCCACCAGCCGAAGCTGAGTTTCGCTGCTGGGGAAGGCCAGCTCTCTCCTTCTGCTCATTAGAAGCGTTGGGGATTGGGTGGACATTAGGGTTTTTCTAGCAGGCCCAAACCATGTGGTAGAGGGTACAGATTTCACCGCAGTGGGAGCAGGTGGCACTGTGGAGGGTGGGATTGATGGCGTTAAGTTTAGAGAGGTGTGGGAACGTGTTTGTAAAAGCCTGAGTTGATGCTCCTGTTCCTCGGTTAGTGACGGGTGGGCTGGAGGATACTGTTGCCTGCCCAGCTTGTAGCGCTACGGGAGGCTTTGGTAGGTTACTAGGGGGTGAGCCGATTGAAGCCAGCTGTCTCGCGGTGCCCGGTAGGCTAATTCTCCGGCTGTCGTGTGGACCATGGCATTGCCGCGAAGGGACGAGTGGGCAGTGGCCCAAAGCAGACGGATCTTGCGTTGAGGGGATCGCTGGAGAAGGAGTCTTGTAGCTGGTCTTGATATTCTTCCTCGTAGGGAGTTTCGTCATGCTGGGTTGTGAGTCAGTAATGATTGTATCGGCTGAGGTGTCGGAAATGGCAGGAGCAATGGCTGCGTCTTCTGCTTGGGTAGTGTTGATTCCAGTACGTGTGACACTGGCGATGTGCTCGGTGCATGTGGGGACCACAGCTGTCATCGTATCGATGTGAGCGTAGTCCGCAGCGTCGGTGTACACAGTTTTGGGGTTGGATCCATGAATTCTGTCTGATGCTTGTGCTCTCGCAGCACCCCTTCCTTGGTAAAACTGCGGGTGCATATGCCAAGGGATGGGAGCCACATACACGTTTTGCCGCGTGATCGGCGGTATGTCAGTGGCGCAATTGCCTTGTTCTCCTGGGGTATTTTATCCTAGACGACCAAACAGTTAGCGTCCTCCTCTTGTGGTCGCTAGGCGGTGGTGCTGGTCTACTGGATGACCTCTATGAACTCCTCTACCGTATCCGTACTGATGGGAAAGCCAAGTGCTTGTTTATATGCTTTCCGAATGAGTGTATCAAGTGTCTTTACGTCGTTTTTGGAGAGGATCGCATACGGGATGGTGTAATTGATGCGAGAGGTGATGAAAACTTGGACAAGCTGTAGTGTGTCTGCTTCCTCATCCCTCTAGTCTTCGTGGTGATTCGGCGGAGCATGTGAACAATTTTCGATTTGTTTGAGTGAAGTGACAGAGTATAGAGTTGGAACAGTCTTCTGGAAAGGTCATCTCTAGTATCTTTATGTGTGGGGAAGGCGTGATCGCAGCTCCGTCAAGTGTAATTTAGGTGCCTGGTCCTGTTATTTCCTACTTTGGCGTTTCCGGATGGGGAGAAGCTCAGATTTCTGTGGAGAGCAGCATAAACTACACTTGGCTGCGTAATCTTGTACAATGTTAGCAGCCTGCTGAAGATGATCTTGCATTTCCCCTAGTAACCCTCTGGCTGTACATAACGTTACATCATCGGCATAAAAGCCGAGGCGATGGTCAGGGTTGGCATCTAATAGTTTGGGAAGGCCAATAAGGGCGACGTTAAATAGCAGTGGGGAAAGAACTGCACCCTGTGGTGTGCCTCGGCCTCCAACATAGATGGGGGGTGATTGCGCGTCACCGACGTTTAGGACTGTTGTCGGATTGGAAGGAAATCCCTGATGTAGGTGTTTGTTTTGGCTCCGGAGTGGAGGTTATTGAGATTGCTCAGGATCTTTTGATGGTTTACATTGTCAAACTCCCTTTCAAACCAAAGGCGAAAGTTGCTTTAGAGGTGTGATTATTGGCCTGTTTCATGATTTCCTCTTGGAGCTGAAGAAGGATACCGTGGGCCCTGAGACTTGGTCTGAATTCTTACATGGACGTGTTAATTTGGCAAGTATCTTCTAGGTATTCTTGCAGGCGAGCGAGGATGACGTGCTCGAAAAGCTTTCCTACGCCGAACATTAATGAAATTGGGTGGAGATTCTCTACGCTTGGTTCCTTTTCTAGCTTCGGTGTTAAATGAACCTCTGCCGTCTTCCATTACGGCGGTATGACCAGTATGACGCCCTTTTCCCAACACCTATTGACGTATTCAGTGAGGGATGTGACGGAATCATGGTCAAGGTTGGCCAGCATCTTGTTTGTGATGCGGTCTTGGCCGGGTGTGGTATTTCTCCGTATCTCGGCTACCACAGCCCGTACCTCCAATTCGTCAATGGGCCTATGCAGTTTTGGGTTTCGATCACCCGAGTAGTCTGGAGCTGAGTATGGCGGAGATAGAGGCAGGTATCACGAACTTTGACGTACCACGGGTAAGCTTTCTCTAGGACTGCCCATGTCCGCCTAGATTTCTTCGAGGCATCTACTTGGGCCCTGGCTTACAAGCGGCATGGCAAGTCGCGCAAGAAGGACGCTGTTAACGTTCCTTCGGAGCACTGGACTTGTCAGTGAGCTGTGACCTCTCGGACAAATAACTATATCGCCTGATTGTGTGTCTGCTTTTCGTGTATGCCTGTGTGTTTGAGTATTCATGTGTAAGTGAGAGTTCTTTTCATATATTTTTGTCACACCTTCACTCCCATTTGGTGTAGCAAGTCGGGCACCCAGCCTGGCTGATCTCACTTGCCCATGAAAGATGCTTCTCTCTGTCTCTCTTTGCAGAAGCATATTGAGGAGGTCGTCCGTGGTGCCTTTGAAGGTGTGAAAAATGTTTTTCATTGCCTTAGTCGTTCGCCTTTACTTTTTGAAGGGTCAAACAAATGCCTCAGTAGTCGTCATGCCTTAGATAGTCGTCATGCCTTACCAGTAGTCGTCATGCCTTACCACAGAGGCTGTCGCAGATCATAAGCCAGTTATGCTTGCAAAGCTCAGCGGCCTATTTGGCCGCGTCCTGAGTGAGGGCTGCAGTTCCCAATTTGAGTTTGCGATTCTGCTTCTGCTCTCTTCCATCTGCGAATGAGTGGACGGCGGGCTTCCCATAAGTAGAGTAGCTTGGTGTCTATACGCGGAACCTGTGTAGTAGTATTGAGCTGTTGCGTTGTGGCTTTTACATCAGCTCGTAGCGCTTGCGTCAATGTGCTAATAGCGAGTTTTAGCTGACCGTTTTTGACGGTCCGCTCCGTTCCGGCACCCAGCGGGAGCGCCATTGCGCATGCGTGGCGCGTTTGGCGGAGGGCGGCATTGGCTCCGTTTGCGCTGAGCGAGCCGCCGGTACCGGAGCGGACCGTCGAAAACGGTCAGCTAAAACTCTCTAATGTCTTCGATTTTGGAGCTTGTCAGCTTAGCCCTGTGCTCGTAGAACTTGTCCGAGTTGGTTATTCGACCTTCGCTCAGGAATGCCCGATATTCTTCCCCGTGAAGGGTGGTTGAGATGATTGGGTGGTAACTATTGAGATTTTCGTCTAGGTTCATCCATGTGGAGTGGTTGACGTTTTAAATGCAGAACATTTCTTAGGCTCGCCTGGTCCTGCGTCGTTCATGGCGGCGCCGTCCACACGCTCACTGCGCATGCGCAACTCTCCTCCTTACACTCACAGCTCCGCGATACCACACTATAAAAAAAAGAAATAGTTAGCGGCACCCGGTTTCGATCCCACGACTCTCTGGCCGCAACGGGAGGTACGCGGTGCTCTTCCCACTAGGCTACAAATCTGGGACAGGAGCAAGTGCTACGAACGCGCCTTATGTCCTTGACTCATTCAAACTACGTCAAAAAGCTACTGATACAACGAAGGCACGCGAAGCTGAACGTCAACGGAAACGACGAACTGAAAACTTTAGAGGGGGATGCTGAATTTCCCGTGGGAAAGCTGTGGCGGGAAGCGTCACGCGCCTTGCAGCTCAACCAGCCCCGTCCGCAGCGCCTCTGATGCTGATTGTGGCAGGATGCCCCTAGGGATTGGCCAACCAAAGAATCCATCACGAGATAAGTTCGCGTTCAACCACCGTCATCTTCCCGTAGGGGAACCGCCGAAGAAGAAGAAGAACGAGAAGACAAAGCTGCGAAGAGGAGGGCGTGTACATTGCTCTCAGCCGGTGCACCAATGTCAACAACCTTTACCTCACCAAAGCTGACGGAGACTACCGATTCTACCACAGAGACAACATCGACAAGAACATGATGGACGAGTTTCAAACCCTCTTCAGCCACGCAGCGTAGGAGCTCATTGCCTCTCTTGTTCGCATATCTGTATCCCCAACAGGGGTGGGTCTCGTTAAAGTCCCCAAGTAAAATGAGGGGATTGCTTATTTTTGCTTATTTTTCGGTCGGCAGTAGCCAGTGAGGCCAAACAGGCTTTTACTACAAAGCAGTATATCCCCCCCGGTTCCATTCCTGTGTCATCGATTTACTTGGCGCCGCTTTGGGGCTCCTCCTTACTACCGCTGACACCTCTTTCACAACTATTTTCCTCCTCGCCTCCACCGATGACCCTTTGCAAATTCGCGCAGTCGGCAGCTAACAGCGGTAGTGTGGTTATCAGATGATTGCAAAAAATTACACCATCTTCCCGTGGGGAACCCTGATGAGGATGCGAAGCATCGTGGCGGTTCCGTGTGGTTCCATTGTGTTGCCGTTATGTTGAGTGATCTGGTTTTTACTAGCGCCAGAGGGAATCCCGCGTCCGAGTCCACACCGGTGGCAAAGGCACGCAAGTGCTGTTGTGTTACGGTGAGTAGGCGGTGGTTCTCAAGGTGCCGAAACTCGTCCATCATGTTCTTCTCGATGTTCTCTCTGTGGTAGAATCGCTAGTATCCGTCAGCTTTGGTGAGGTAAAGGTTGTTGACATTGGTGCACCGGCTGAGAGCAATGTACACGCCCTCCTCTTCGCAGCTTTGTCTTCTCGTTCTTCTTCTTCTTCGGCGGTACCCCTACGGGAAGATGACGACGGTGGTTGAACGCGAACCTATCTCGTGATGGATTCTTTGGTTGGCCAATCCCTAGGGGCATCCTGCCACAATCAGCATCAGAGGCGCTGCGGACGGGGCTGGTTGAGCTGCAAGGCGTGTGACGCTTCCCGCCACAGCTTTCCCACGGGAAATTCAGCATCCCCTCTAAAGTTTTCAGTTCGTCGTTTCCGTTGACGTTCAGCTTCACGTGCCTTCGTTGTATCAGTAGCTTCTTGGCGTAGTTTGAATGAGTCAAGGACATAAGGCGGGTTCGTAGCACTTGCTCCTGTCCCGGATTTGTAGCATAGTGAGAAGAGCACCGCGTACCTCCCGTTGCGGCCAGAGAGTCGTGGGATCGAAACTGGGCGCCGCTAACTATTTCTTTTTTTTATAGTGTAGTATCACGGAGCTGTGGGTGTAAGGAGGAGAGTTGCGCATGCGCAGTGAGCGTGTGGATGACACCGCCATCAACGACGCAGGACCAGGCGAGCCTAAGAAATGCTCCGCATTTAAAAAACGGCGTGTCACGCAGTTCGGTTGGCTGAGACGTGAAATGACGTCATTCATTAAAGTGATTACGACAGTTGCGTCAACAGTCTGACCTCGGCCTTACACAAACAGTAAGCGACGCGGGAGGGACACAGGCAGCTCCATGTTGAGCTGCAAGAACAAAGCTTGGATTCTTCAGAGATTCACTCAGCTGATTGGCTAGGAAGTATGCTCCATCGCAAATTACGGTAAACGTGTTTTGCTTCGTGCACACCGCGGACTGCGTGCAGCTTTGCAGGTCATCCTTCTTCACAGAGCGAAAGGAGGGCACTAAATATTTCTCTTGTGTGCCTTCCTCGGGATGAGCTTTGTGAGGATGCCAGTTTGTTCTGCTTGTGTCTCTGCGTAGTGTATGGCAGTGATAGATTTTTTGATTAGCGTGAAATAATTAAGCCCGTTTGAGTCTTCATGTGTGCTATGTCCTGGAAGGTTAGCGTGAGCGTTGGTTTCTGAAAGCGCAATAACGTGTGCTGCAGTGGACACTGATTCAATGTACTGTTGGAGTAGGCCAAACTGTTGGAGTAGGCCAATCTGCCAATCACTGGCAGATTATAAGTTCTTTGGACGTTCTTGCATCCTGACCACCCATGGAGGGACGTATAGAGGTCCTTGTCTGCCGTCACTGTCGTGGTCAGTAGATGGTACGGTTTTTCTTTCCGAGAGGAGCTGAGGGACGGTGTTCTTTGGCTGTCCAATTGGTCTAGGTGGTTCAGTATATGCGTGTTTGTTTTCTGGCAATGTGTCATGATCTGGGCTAGTGAGCTAACCAGCGCAACGCGAAGCATGCAGTGTGTAACTGTATTCAGTGATTGTAAGTCTCTCTCTTGCCACACGGCGCGAGCTGATATACGCGACATCCCAATTACGAAGGCGGAGGAGAAGCGAAATTGGAAAAGGAGAACCGCAAATTTTAAAGTTAAAGCAAGTACGGAGCGAAATAGAAGCAAGCATGCAAGCGGAAACGAAAAACGAGTGTCCCGGTGTGTTCTTTTAGTACGCGTTTTTGTCCATGGAGATGAGGCGTTCTAGCGCGAGGCGTCGGAAAACGAGTGTCCTCGTGTTTTAGTGTCGTGACCACATGAGAATACGGCGACTAACGATGACGACGATGACGACGGCATGGGACGCCGACAGCCCGAGCCCCTAAGGTGATTCGCCCCTAAAAGCACAGAAGTATGTGAAGCCTGTCCGCCTGAACAAATCCGCGGTGGAGGAAAATGCTCATCAGAGTGCAGCATCTAATATGAACGAACAGCGTATATAGATTAAAAAAAGTGCTCCCCAATTTACGCTGTGACGGAAATTGGGTGGCGAAGCCAAACGAATGCAAAGCACAAGACAAGAATGACCGGAGCGCCACCGCACCGAGTGCAAGAAACAAAATACGATTGGTGATAATTTGTGATTTGGCATTCTTCTGCATTAATTAGCTTAAAGGTGCACTGACACAAAATTTTGAAGGCGAGATAACTTCTGAGATAGATTGGTGGAAACACATATAGATCATCTGCAAAATATCAGCGGCGAATACAGCCTAGAGCATATTTAAAATCAATTTTAAAGTGTGCGAAACGCAACCGAGCAGCCAGCAGAGGACCACGCGCAATCAACATCCCGAGGATATTGTGTAAATAAGCAACATCCAAACACGTCACGAGTTTGTGTTTGCCGCTTCCGCACTGCCAGCGTTTTTCGCCGGCTCGCCCGGCTCGCCGCTCCAATCGGAGGGCCGGAGGGCGGAGCTTCTGCTCTCGAGAACGAACGACCCGATCGTTGGCGGCGGAGGCGCCGTGATTTCGTCAGCTCATCGGGCAGCTGGCCGCGACCAGAGTTCTACAGCGATTCCAGGCACTCTGTTTCTATTACTGTTTATTACCATTGGATGCGAAAACGCGCCGGAGGCACGAAAAGCCCACTCAGCTAGCCGCACGGTCGCTGTGCAGGCGGCGGCCACGGCCGCGAAGTGGCCCAGGCCGGCGCAGGTAGCTCGAGTGATAGCTTGTTACCGCTGCTCGAAATCGTCCCCAAGTCCCGACCATGGTGGCTTACATGAGAAAGGAGTTAATGATGGGATGGCGGGTTGCATTAAAAATTATCATCTGCACCGCTTACGAGAGCGGCACTCGAATATCCGCCGCAGTGCTAAGCCGTACACATCTGTAGGCGGACCTGTAGGCAGACCAGCCGGCTGCTCCCAGCGCGCGTCTTGCCACCCACCATCTCGAGCGTCGCGCGTCGTTCTTTAGCCGCGGTAGCATTTGCACTCGCAGCGCCTTCGTCACATCCACGGTCGCTTTTTAATTAAGCGCCTCACGAGATCAGTACGTGGGGGCATTCGCAGAAACCGCCGTCGATGCGGATTCGACAGTGCTATGGAGGCTCTGCTCTGTGATATCCCTCCGACGGTCACGTGGTCAGCTTTGTTCACACAAAATCCACAAAATCCATCGTTTCGCGGCACTCGCTGAAACCGAAACTGCGACTGGCCGCATTGAAAATGCCTCTAATTAAACAACCGTCGCACGCTGAAGCAAATGAGGTTTCTACAGGTTATAAGTAGGTCACTAGCTACTTATCGCAACAAAAAAAGCAAGATGCGAAATTTTTGTGTCAGTGCCCCTTTAATAAAACTTGCGAGGACCACTTCGTCTCAGGATAGCTTCGATGAAACACAAAGCCATTTTCTGTAACGCATACTCCTTCGGTAGAAGTCCACGTATTGACAGCGGGTGAAACTTCTGAATAGCACACAACTCTAGGGTTAAGTGACTAATTAAAGGCCGAGTCAGTACGCACTAGGGCAGTCTTGCAGCCTGCAGCGTGAGCCCTCTACCGTGGCCGCGCGAGCACGCTTCCGGCCCCAGCACTTGTATTTATATTATGTCCACATTTTGTTAAGACTCCAGTCATTGCAGACATCTTCAATTGTTTATACGCAGGTTAGGGCACGCTCGCTTCTTTAAATCGCATAATAAATTTGAAATTCCTCGGACGTTAGGAAACTTACACGTTTTTTATACATTCCTTTGATCTGCAGCCATTCCACCCTTCATGCCTCCCTAAAATATCAAAGGCTATGTTACCCTTCACGTTTCCAAAACATGCGTCAGTGCCCGGTTAAAGGTAGAAACGAACTAGTTAACCCGTTTTTACGATGCGCGCTGCATAACACAACGTAAAAAAGCGCGGCTGTTTGCTTCAGCGCAGAACATGCACGCTGTCATGCAAAGGTGAAAGACAAAAAATTACGGAACAGCAACGTAATCACTTTCGTCACCACCACGAAGGGGGAGAACAGTCCTTTCAATAATAAGATCAATAGGAATTCAGAGAGTAGAAAAAAAAAGGGGGAGGCGTATTGATCCCAGAGTGCCTGTTTGCATCACCGCAGACGAGATGCTTTATATTGCGCGTGCATTCCTAATGTGAAGGGATCAGTTATCATGTTGGTCAAAAATCCGGCGTCAATGGTACACAAAATGGCCGCCGAATGGCACACAAAATGGCTGACTGCTTAAAGGACGAAAAATAGGACATTGAATGCTCGGAACTTGACCCGTATTTGCAATTAGAAGTTATGGTTTGAACCCATGCGTAGAATGCGTGGCGGTGAATCGAATGCACACACGCATTCCGTGGCTCCTTATCATCCCACGTCGAAGTATTGGGACGGGAAAGCCCCGAGGAGGGCTTGGCGCACCCAAGCACACATCATTGCTCCGCGTGCTGCCCCCTACATTATGCTAACGTGACATCGTAGTGAGCGCCTGAAGCCGTATTCGTTTCTGTAGCCGCGTTCTTAACTTGCGAAATCATTAGGAGGACCATCAAGCAAAATAAATTTACCGGCGGTTTGGTTGCGACAACAACGGTATATCGAGTGAGCGCCTCATACGTTCCCTCTTATATGCATTTTACAATACCGCACTTCGGGTGTGGGGTGCATTGAGGGTATCTGGAACAGTTTGGCAAGCTTCAGAGTGCGGGGAAAATTTGTCGTGGTCGGCACGCCAAGTGATCGATTGACTGATTTTTTATTTGTTCTGACATATAAGGCGTAGTCCGTTACACCGCTGCATTACACCATGAGGACATTTTGCAGAGCGAGAGAACAACAGCAGCAACTGCCTCGAAACATCGGTCGGTGGCCTGCTTCCAGAAATAGGAAAAAATAAAGCGCAGCTGGTAGAACACGGATTGCTGCCACCTGAATCAAACGAAATCAGCCTAATTCACCATCGGCCATGCCACGCCCGCAAAGAAAAAAAGAAGGCTATGTACAGCATTGGGTTGTTACCCGGCTGGATTCAAGGAACAATGTAATTGGATACGAACAAAAGGTGCACGTACAGCTCAGGGTCTCGATGAATGCGTCGGTGGTTCCTTGGTCTCCTTAAGTAAACTGAGCGGTAAAGGTGAAATTCTTTTGAAGCACGGAAAATCTGAATTAATGCGGAGCTAATACAAAGAGATTTACTTTGGTTATATATTTCGTGTCGACGCAACATGCTATAAAAGGTGGAGTTTCGGGAAACCAGAGGCCATACTATATATTCCGTACACAGCAGTCAGCACAGAGCTCTTAATTAATGGACATCGCCGGTGAAAAGAAGCCGAGGTGAGTTTTAGCTCTACAAAAGAATTCCCCAAGCTCTGCGCTGTAGCGCCAGGTATACGAGAAACAGGCTCAATAGGAAGCCCCTCCTTGTACGTCTTGAAAGGGTGCAGGCAGCGTGCGACACTTGCAGCGTGCAGGCAGCGGCCGTGGGGATACGAGGCTTAGGAAGCGGATTACTAATCCCATCCTCCTTTCTCACGTCTATCTACGAACGCAGAGAACAAAGGGTTATTGTGGCGGGTTTTCAGGATAATGCCACAACTTCGCGCGGCAACCTCACTGCCGCTGCGCAAAGTCCCCAGGTCCAATATCCTACCGGCGTAAAAGAACGTAGGAATGGTCTAACAAACGGCTGTTTTGTAATTGATTTAAACTCTGAATCACGACATGTTTAACAGGATGAAATACGGCCGATCAACAAGGTTTACACAATAAAGTCTGTACTTTGCCCATTCATGGTATTAGGCACGTGGGAATAAAGGAGATCCCGCCTCAGAGGCTTGGCCTGAAATAAACTTGCACCTGCTTTAATGCGTATTGTCCTCCCTACTTACCAAATCCTACAGGGCGTTAAAAAAGCGTATAAATGCGCGCAAAATGGCTGATCTTTAAATAAACCAACTCTGCGTTGCAAACGATGAGTTTAAGATGCTGCTACGCGCTCGAACCACACGGTTGAAGTATGAACATCCGCACCACGCACATTCCTCGTATTACTCAGACAGAAATAAATGCTATGTCGGCTTTTATGTCAGAAGTACTTGTGGCCGACTATACATCTTCGGTGTATAATGGCAACTGCTTCGTTGTGTATTGTCCGTTCGAGTTTCGCCATTTCCTCGTTCGCCGTTCCAAGGGCGACGCACTCGGGTGCATCGATCGACGGGAGCGTAAGCTGCGGCCTCTGGCCAGCCCAAAGTGAGTGATGAACGACCCGCCAGAGGTGGTTTATGAGCTCCGAGGAGGACGACGCGGTCGGCTTTCATCCCGAAGCCGAGAGACTCATTGTAACTGCTCCGGTCCCACGGGTACTCAGCGCGCTATCTGTCTTGGTGGCTTAGTGCCGCCGACTCAGTTACAACACCCGACTTGCCTATAAGTAAAATAGGTAAGAACAAGTATCGGAATACTTGGCATGCAAGGTAGCACGTCAATTACACGACGCTTAGGTGATTTATTGGTGTTCTTTGGTCGTGGCACGCGTAAAAAAAGAATCTTGTTTTTTTTTTTTTTGAGGGAAAGCGTACTTCGGGTGTAGTGGTAACGAGAGCCACATAAATACGGTTGAAACAGCCGTTTATTGGAAAGGGGTGAGGATGTTGTCGTGCGTGGTGAGGAGCCTTGGAGATTAGCAGGAGCTAGCCCTGGCTGGCCGCGTCAGTAACTTATTTTTATGTTGCACCCGTAGGCACTGTAACATATGCGTGGCAGCCAAACTTTGTCAACAGAAAATCGCTTCCTGTCTTCTGAGCCCACTGACCACACATGAAATTGATGGTTGGCACAGGACATGTCAAACCGAATGCAAGACATTTATTTTCTACTTTAAGTGGCGCGGGGCATCTAGCGGTTAGTGATTTTGTTGGTGAAATCTATGATAATAATAGTAGGGCCCGGAATAAAACACAGTGTGATAGCTTACTTATTTCACCTTTTTTTTTTCAAAGATGCGATGGGATAGCTGGTACTCTTGACTGCGTATGCGTGTGTTTGAAGTGTATAAGGGTTTCCTCGAGATGCCCAATAAGACGTGCAAGAGTCGGAAATATACATAACTAATATTCGTCCCGTTAAAATACTAGGCCAGTTTTGCTCCGGCTTGGACAGACAGAAACTGTATACACTCGCAGTTGTGGGCAGTAACCTACTGCCTGAACAATGGCCTTCTGTATACGTGCTTCTTCTTATGCCCTGCGGGGGGTTCCAAACGAAAGTGCTATTACACACAGTGTTCGACAAAGTTACATGCGACGGGGTAACCTACAACACTCTCCTCTATTTACTGCGAGTATGCGTTATCCTACTCAAGCCCTGAATATATGAGCGCGTGGGGCGACATGTAGCGCCAGCAACAGATGAAACGAAAACACGAGCAGACTCTCAAGCACGCAAGTTTTGGAACTTTAATTCCGCAAAAGAAAATGAATGATGGCGTGATTCGACCATAACAATGAATCACTACCGTCTTAGTTTTGCAATCAACCCGAAAGACTAAATCATTCATATCCTGTGCAGATATTTGTGAGGAGATGCCGGTTTGCGCATGCCCCAGTTGCAATTTATTTGTTGCTGACTGCAGCGGCGCGAATCATTCAGCATCCATTATGACAAAGGCGTCTATTGTGCCTTTGACGCCTATTTTCTCACCGAATGAAGCAAAAGCAAATCTAGAACATGGGGAGAGAAGCATTTAAGGATGTGGAAGATGAAGACACTGGCTGTGCAAATGACGCCAGGCTATATATTTATCCCACCGCGGAAATCTTCGCGTTCGTAGTGATGGTTTGTGGCGCGAGCAAGCGGCTAACTGCCTTGTTAGCTCACTGCCCGAAATTACCATACAGCCATTGTCACCCAGCGTCTTCGTGCGAAGACCGAACAGTAATCACGTTAATTGAGGCGTACGCGTCCGCAGCGCTTGAATCCGGGCGCTCGTGCGCCCGGATTCACGCGAAGCAGCGACGGTGCATCGTCGTGCGATGCTCACGCTTGACCCGCGCAGAATGTTTGCAGTGAATGCTAAACAAGGTCGCTTCAACAAACCGTAACCACAGTGCCCGGCGATGGAGGGAGAAAAGGCCGAGACGGTGCGCACGCTTCAATGGGCTTTCATGCACGGGGTACAGCGGGTGCGTAGTAACGCTGCAGATTGCTTGGTGTGCGGCGCCTAGCGAAGGCATAAACGCGGCCTGCTTTGCTCGCCAGTGCTCGACGGCCCTTCGTAACGTTGGGCTTTACTACGACACCGTAATTCAGAAACGCCTGAATACGAAGTTCGCTGAAGTCACTGGTTTTGCAAATGTACACTCGGAGCAGAAACAGCCTCAGGGCGTTTTTGGCGGTTTACTTTATGCTCATAGGTGACGGCTCAGCCTGGCTCAAAGGAGGTCATAATAAGCATAAAGTTTCTTACTCGAAGCCATCCGATGGTGAAAAATGGCTAACAAAATCAGGCCTATTTGAGTTTATACGGTACATTTAAAGTCAGGACTACTGAGGTCATTGGTGTCTGAGGTAGCTGACTTATAGAGCACAATAAAGGACGAGCGGGAGGGGGAAAGAGAAAGCATGCACACAAAGAGACGAAGAGACAGGGTCCCCTTGGCGTCGTGTGAAGTCAATAAGGTAGCTGCTGGTTGGCCTTAATATGCGTGTAGCGTCTTATCTCGTAACCTTAGTCAGGTAGCCTGTATATATGCTACAGCTATTCGTAACTCAAACTGACTTGCTCACGCGGGAAGATACGCTGCTGTCAACATGCGAGCCCCCACTTAATAAGGCGACCATACTTCAGTGGAATGCCTGTGGGATACACCCACGATTATCTGACCTCCGGCAATTTGTCAGCAAGCACCGTTTCCCTGTGATTGCCATATCGGGATCACACCTGCGATCAGCAGGTTAGAATTTCTGGCTATTCGCTCCTATAGAATCCACAACCGACGTAAACTGAAGCAGGGGCGTACTAGCAATTCGCAATGACCGCACATTTGTAGTCCACAGTGTACCTCCGGACTCTTCAAACGAGTACGTCGCGGCTACGGTGCAACCCAATGCCGTAAAATTCACAGTCATCAATCGGCTACATATCTCCTCGAGCGCGCTTTGACACCAAGCGTTTGCATTTTATTCTGGCCAACACGCCACCTCCTCATATTCTGGCGGGTGACTTCAATGCAAACCACCCAGCTTGGGGCAGCAGAACCACATCCGCCCTTCCGACAGTTGTCGCGTTGAGTGGAACTGCATTCATTTTTTTTTTAACGCGTGTGAATTAGAATGCGTGTTACAAGACCTTCGAGAGTAAGTTGGCTTTGAGGCAGGGTACATTTGTTGACGAATGATGGTAAAGGTCGTGGCGAAGGTGCCACTCACAGCCTTTCTCTAAAATCAGCCTAGTTTTACCAACGGGGCTATGTGTCCAACACTAATATCTGAGCACAGAAATTTTTGTGGGCGGCTTTCTTGACAGAAAATCTCAGGCTTATCGAGGAATTGCCCCACTCCTTTTTTCAGTTATAACACTACTACGGAGAGTCCGGGGATTTACAAACCCAATCTGCTTGCATTCTGCAGGCACCACCGCTGTACTGGGATTCAAATAAAATTGTTGACGGTCCTTTAACGGGCACTGAATTGTGACAGAGCATGCGAGCTTTTCAGTCTCCTTCCAGAAAAAACATTGAAGTACATAAAAAAACCTTGAAACCGTTGTAAAAACTGAGGCACCTAGTTAACAGCAAAATTTGGTTCACCCGTATACATCTGCCGATTTTCATTGGAAATGCAGTGAGGTGCGACACTTTCGTGTAGAAAAAATGACCCCTCCGCAGCTGAGCCATCCTTTTTTTCTATCGCTCGTTAAGGCCACCGACATGCCATGATACCACCCATCTCCTGTACTGAATGTTTCACCTATCGACATCTGTTTTGACTCGCTCCTTGCGCCTAGTTGCTCATCCTAGAGGATAAGGGAGTGAGAACATGTTTAAAGCTCACAGCGAGTGCTCGAACAAAATTATAAGTTCTGTGTTGCATTTGATTTGTTAATTAACTAAAAAAAGGTGAAAGAGTAAACAAAAAACAAGCATGGGCAAAGGGGGCTCAAACTTAAGCGGTTATGCCATGTTATGCCAGTAAATAATTCTCACCCAGACGCGAGGGTCCACATGCCAGAAGCATGCTGAACGAAGGTTGCAGACATGAAAAGTTGCTTAAGAAAAAGAGCTGCAGGAGAACCCGCACGGTGGTGCACGGTGGACTAGTTGACGTTTTAAAACAGACCTAATTAAACTCCAGAAGCCTTCTTTAAATAATGTCACCACAGAAAGCAAAAAAAAGAAAAAAAAAAAAAGGTCACGGCTTGGTTACAACGTGCAGAGAACGATGGCATCCCGGGCTGCATGCCCCGTCTCCATTCATTGTGTTTTCACCTCCCTTTGCTCATACACAGCACTGACATGCACCCAACTATTAAAAAAATTTTGCCCAGCATATTTCGTTCGTGGAGCACAAGAAATATATGAGAACAGACGGCGATATGCAGGGTTAAAGACAACACGAATTGAAAATGAACAACAGCATGTCCGAGAAAAAGCAAAAACACTAACACTGAAACGTTGTTGTAAAGTAACGGGATATAACGAAATAATGGATATAATGAAGTAAATGAAATTATCCTCGAAATATTCATAGAGAACCATGCATTTTAAACCTTGTTGTAACGAAAGTAAAATTGACCTGTCGAAGGATATAACGAGCTATATTAGTCTCCCCTTCAAAATAACCCGACCACGGTGCGTGAAGTGTACCGCACAGTTCTACACTCGTTCGGCGCGGCTGTTTTGAAGCTCCCGCGTCGACCTCACGGCCATGTGGAGCCACGCTACGCGAGGCCAACCGAGCCCGCCTCTTCGCTCAGTTAGACGGGCGGTGCGGCGGGACGCCGGCGCGGTCAGTGTGGCCGGACAAACCGACGCATGCGACGACGAAGACACCGAGGTCCCCCATGCAAACACGTTCGACGCGCCAACGTCGTCGCAGGCACTTGGTGCGCTTGACCTTCTACTTCGTTTCTTCGGCGCCCATGCCGATGCTAAAAACAGCATTAACGCTGTAGACATCGCTGAAAAGGAAGTTTTTCGCTTGCGATATCCGAAACAAAGAAGCATCTCAGACGGCTTTTCAGATATGCCTAGGGGACAATAAATTAGCGCTATGCATATCTAGGCTAGGCATTGAGATGAGCATTGAGGTAGCAAAATATTTGTCTTCTCTTCTATTTCCATCGCTTGCATCGTTGCGTAGTGGTACAGTGGACCGCGAGGCGATTTCCTTCTTTTTATGCTCCTAGTTGTGTACCTAACTGGGCATATATTGCCGTAAACTAGTATGATTGATATAACGAAACAATGAATACAACGAAATAATGACGCCTCCCCTTAAGCTTCGTTATAACGATGTTTGAGTGTATATATAGTCGCCCATGAGATGCCACGGAGCGGCGGCCAACAAGGAGCCTCAATTGCGGCGTTGGGGTGAAAAAAATCTCCTACCCATTCATTATTGTGGGTACAATTCTCACAATACGGGAGCATATGTTTTACCATCGTTCCTTTTTCTGTTTCATTTTTCATATTAAAAAAAACGCGCGTACGTGCATTCCTGTGTGTGGGTCTGTGTGCGTGTGTGCGTGTGTGTGCGTGTTTGTGCTTGTGCGTGCGTGCGGGGGTCGCCTAAGGGGTGGGCATGCATTCGCGTTTCCCACTGCTACTGCGGAAGGAATACGTACGCACAAAAGATGCTACACACACCTCAGCCGCCGCTGTACATGTAAGCAAGAGATGTTTCATAAGTAAACTGGACATTAGTAGAAAATATGCCAACTCCCTCCGAAATCGTAAGCTTTTAAATCACAGGAAACACAGAGGAAAACTGCTGCAGCCTCCCTTCGAGCCTTCCTAGACGCTGTCGCAAAGGTGGCCGGCGAGGAAACAACATTTCAACGAATCCAAATGCCAGGGTTTGATAACAACTTAACTAAAACCTCGGCCGAGATTACCTTCAGCGATGGGGAAGGACGCAACTAAAACTGAGGTGACTGAGGGGATGCAACTAAAACACCAGTCGAAAGTGTTCTCGCAATTTGGGCCCAACCTGCGCCGTGAACTCAGTGAACCCGCAGCAAGTGTGGGCTCAACCGGTAAAAGCACTCGCACGGAGCCGACACCACACAGGTAACAAGGCACGAGGGAGTGTTCCTTTCGATGTGACTTTCTCCTAAAAGTACTCCGTACTACACAAACACTCCTCTAGCGCCTATTCTTATGCATGCCAATAAAGAGAAAAACCTTATGCTGTAACGCCGGCCGGCTGATTAAGAAATACAGAGGGCCTTGGGGCCTTGTCCTGTGCTGGGAGATCAACGAGCAGGGCACTCGAAGACGTGGAAAAGAGAGGGGCGGTGGATAGACGGGCCGTTGCCGATGTTCGACATCAATCAAGGAGTGGATCGACCAACAAGTAGAAGGCCGGGTGGGCGGGCAAGCAGAATCAGGCTGCCGTGCTCCCATACCAAACTTTCCACCCGGCTGATACAGCGGTGGAAGCGAAAGCGGCCCGCCAAAGCGAAAAGTCGGAAATCGGCGGAAGAGCTAGACGAGGGGGCGATGGCCAGCGATAAAGCTTCGCCGCCGCATTCGGGGCACGTCGCGATTGTAGCAGTGCACCGCTTGCGTCCACGTGGGGACGACGCTGGGCGGCGTGCGATCGCATTCGAGGCACGCCCATGCTTCAATCCCAAACTCGACAGAAACTTGAAAGATTTACGCGGTCCTTTCTCTTTTTTTGCACGCAGCCAGTGGGAAGACGCCTGCTTTACTTTGTACCCGCATTTCCACCTGCAGTCCGCCAAGGTGGAAATCTGTCTGGAAGCCACGGGAGTTAAATAAAATAAGATAAAATAAAATAAAAAAAAGCGCGATTATGGCGAGACGGACGATTCTGGCGGAAGTAGCATCCACCACATTCAGCCCGTAATGGCAGCCAGCGAGACGGTAAATAAACACGCCACTACAGTGGCAAAAGAGAGAGCTGCCTCGGTTTATCAACCTTAGAATTCCAGTGGGCCGCAGGAGCAGCAGGGCTGTGAGGAGAATGGCGAGGCGGTGGGGAGGCTGGATGGTGCCAGCGCTGATCGGTGAAATGGCTAGATTCGATTTCACGTTCGCGTGGTACCACTCTGGGAGAACTAAGATGATGTTAACGGGCAGCCTGTTCCACCGTCGCCTTCCACGCCCGCACACGTATTGTGCACGCACGCGTATCGTTACGAGTGGCTTCTCGCCGTTTTCGTTGTTGATGTACGTTGGGTTTATTGATAATAATAATAATCAATCAATCAATCAATCAATCAATCAATCAATCAATCAATCAATCAATCATGTTTATTTACGTGCCCAGGAACAGCCAGAGGCCTGAGTGCTGGCGCACGGGTAGTTACATGAAAACAAAATACAAGAAACATATAGCAAGAAACAAACAAGCGACAAGACACACAAATTGAAGTAGTGAAAATGACAAATACAGCACAGGCGGAGCCTGGGTACAGGTAAAAAATAAAAAAAGAAGATGCCTATGTTGCTCTACCTGTCGTAAAGGCCACACGACAGGCAGAGCAACAAAGTTTGACAGTAATACAACAAAATCAACGGAGTGTAGAGACAAATGATAATACGAACAAATGACAGTAAACAGTTTCAAAAATAGGCAACTATCAGTTGGATAGACACAACCGCAGAGAAACCAAATACCAGAAAAAAAAGAGCGACAGACAGTTTCGGCTGGTTTCAGATAGATACTCGTCGATCTCACGTGGTCGTTGGCCAGGGAGAGGGCGAGGTGCGTCGACGGAGAAACCACGCAGTCCGAGTCTCTTGTATGGGCAGCGACGGTAGATGTGGTCGGCCTCTCCGCAGTGGTAGCACAGAGGACGATTATCGGGAGTTCGCCATACGTCCGTCTTCCTCGGCGTCTGGTTTCGGGCTACCGGGGGTCGGGCGGGTGACAGTGGGCGGCGGTACGGCGGGGCCTCTTGACGGCGTGTTGGGGCAGGGCGGGGTCGACGAACAGCCGCAGAGTAGGTCATAGCCTCGGGCTCGCGGGGTGCTTCGGACGGCACAGAAGTTCCCAAAGCCTGCTGTACTTCTTCCCGGATCACGTCGGTCAGTGAAGTGACTTGAGGTTCTGGTGTCGTCATCGGGAAAAGTTTCCGCAGCTCCTCCCTTACCACTGCGCGGATAGTGTCGCGTAGTGAGTCGGAGTTAATAGCGCTGGCACCAATCGTCTCCGAAACCAGCGCATTGATTGGGCGGTCGTATTGCCTCGTTCGGATTTCGAGCGTCTTCTCCATCGCGGCGGCCTCAGACGCGAATTCGGACACGGTCTTGGGGGGGTTGCGAACAAGGCACGCGAAGAGCTCTTGCTTCACACCTCGCATCAGAAACCGTAGTTTCTTTTCCTCCGTCATTCCTGGGTCCGCACGGCGAAAAAGTCGCTTCATTTCCTCGACGAAGATTACGACTCCTTCGTTCGGGTGTTGCGTTCGAGTTTCCAGTAAAATCGCAGCTCGTTCTTTTCTCACCACGGTCGTGAAGGTCTTAAGGAACTCGCTTTTGAATTGCGTCCAGTCGGTCAAGGCGCTCTCGTGGTTTTCAAACCAAGTTCGAGCTGCATCCTCCAAGTAAAAGAAAACATGCCGGAAGGTTTCTTCATCGTCCCACCTGTTGAAGATCCGCACGCGCTCCAGCTTCTCCAACCATTCCTCTGGGTCTTCAGCGGGGGCTCCCCGGAACGATGGCGGTTCCCGGGGCTGCTGCAGCATGATTGGCGACGTTGTTTCTTGTACCATGGTGTTGGCTGCAGCGTTCCTTCTCTTGGGTCCTTCTGGCATCAAACCGAACTCGGGTGGTAAATCTTGCAGGCGGGGGCTGGCTCTTGTTGGACTGGCTTGGCGGCTTCTCGAGGTTGTAGTGGGCATGAAGGGTGCGTACCCAGCACCTCCACCAGATGTCACGAAGCCAAGGACGACGCAGTTGTCTTGCAGGAGAAACAAGTTTATTGGAGCGAACTTGTGCTCCCCTAACAACTCAAAAGAATACAGAGGCGGCGAAGCAGCGGTCAACAAAGTGACTTGCGTCAGCGAGCGTCGCAGAATCGAATGCCCCGGCGTCCGCACTGCAGGCTTTTTATCTTTCGGCGCGCGTGGTTCTCGAAACGTCGATTCGCATCGAGAACATAGTAGATCCAAGAAGATTATTCTGGGCTGTTCACGTTAGATCGGAATGCTCTCCCTATCACAACAGATAACACATGCGGCACAGAAAGAAAGAATGGAACACGCGCTTCCCTTGGCGCAGAGATAACGCAGACCGGCGCAGCCGGGCGGTAAAAGCAAAACACAAATAAACAAACCCAATGTATGGTTCGCGGCATTATCATAGGTGTTTAACATACTGTATTCAACAGCGCTGTACGGTAAATTGTAAAGGATTTCTGAAAGATGTCAAGGCGTTCAAAGAAGCGGTTGTAACAGTTCTGTATTCTGCGCACAGGAGAATGATTGGAGTTGCGCGCAGCGGTCAAGAACGGGCGATGCGACCTGGTGGGCTTTTGTGGTACACTAAACTCTAAGCAGTTAAGCAGGTCTGCGCAAGAAAGGTCGCCATGAACAATTTTGTGAAGAAATGTAAAGTCTGCACGCATACGTCTGCAGTTCAAGGAAGGGATGGAAGGGACTATGGGTAAGTCAGAATCAGGATGAAAACTGTGATTGTGATGACGGTGCTTAAATATGGATAAAAACTTCTTCTGCACACGTTGTATTAATTCACTACTAAATTTGGAGATGCCGTTCCAGGCAACAGAAGCATATTCTAACTGTGGTATACATATTGCATTGTATAGCATTAGAAATGGATCTGGAGAAGAGAATTCCTTTGTAATCCGACACACATTTCCAAGGCTTCGGAGTGCTCGCCGGGTGATGAGCCTAATACGAGGAGAAAAGAGGGGGTACTGTCGAAAAGCACCCCTAGGTCCCTAATCTCATCAACCCTTTGCAGAGGAGCTCCCTCAGAGGAGCTCCCTCAATAATCAATCAATCAATCAATCAATCAATCAATCAATCAATCAATCAATCAATCAATCAATCAATCAATCAATCAACCTTTATTTTTGGTGCCCAGGAACAACCCTAGGGTCTTGGTACTGGTACACCATATACAAGCATTCATAAAAACAAACTAAAATCAAGACAACACAACACAGAAAACCATATATATGAAAGAAACAATAAGATAAAAATAGTTACAGAGCTCCCAGAAAGCAAAACAGCAAAACAGCAAAAAAAAAAGGAAGCCTAGTGTTAGAAGCCATGACACCCGGCCAGCAAAACGTTGAAGGCACGTGAAAAATTGAAAATACACAAGCAAATACTCAATGCACATGACGGAGATAGATTATACACATAAAACAAAGGTTTTGTAACAAAATGTTAGGAAGTTTCAAAATGGAAAAACGAAGTTCAGCGTTACAAGCACTGACACTTAAACCGACAGAAATTCAAGCAACACAAAATCAGGAAAAGTGAAAAACAAACAAGCAAGATGATGATTTGCATAAAATAAATACGGAACAGAAATACGGCACATAAATGACATAAAGGCACTTAAGCTACAACAGTTTTCATTTCATTAGAGATTCATCAAGACGATCGGAATTTCATTATATGCACATTGTATTCTGCAGATGGACGAGCATCGTTTACTTAAAGCATCTGTTCTGAAAGTTCGAAATCTTCGGAAAAGTTTGTTCGGCAAGTTGACATTGATAAGTGCAACCAAGTCATCAAACAAAATATCACCATGAAGAAGTTTATAAAGAAAGATAATGTCAGCTCTCATTCGTCGACACCAAAGGGAAGGAATACTTTTGAGACAAGACATGCTGCCGTTTGCGTCTTCTTGTACATGACGGAAACGGTGCCTAAAGATAGAAAGGTACTTATTTTGAACCCTTTCGATGCGGTCACTATTGGACTTGCAAGTTCCATTCCAAACAACAGAACCGTATTCGAGAAGAGGTAAGCACAGAGCCGAATACAACTTTAAGAAAGGAAGAGGACTTTTAAACTCTCTAGAATACCTGCAGACAGCACCCAGACATCGAAGAGAGCGTCCGGTAATTTGTGTAACGTGGAAAGAGAAAGTCAGAGAAGAATCAAATAGTACTCCCAAGTCCCGAATTTCGGTCACCCTCGGCAGTGCAGTGCTTGCTATTTTATAGGAGTATTGCAGCTGTTGAGTTTTCCTACTATAGGAAACAACTTTCGTTTTTGAGGGGTTCAAAATTAAGTCGTTTTTGGTGCACCAACGATGGAATGACACGATATCAGCCTGAAGAGAATTACAGTCCTGAACATTACGCACTTCTCTGAAGATTTTCATATCATAATAATTTTCATAATCATAATCATATCATAATAATAACAACAACAACAACAATAATAATAATAATAATAATAATAATAATAACGGTGGGTTATTAAATTATTATTATTATTATTATTATTATTATCGTCGTCATCATCATCGTCACTACCATCCCCATCATCAGTCTGCTCAGGTACACTGCAGTACGAAGACCTCTCACATTGACCTCCAACTTACTGCGCCTGTCTTGCGCTGCTCTAGTCCACACTTTACCCCCGAATTTCACTATTTCATCCTTCCAACAGGTTAATAGCCTTTTCCCTTCTTCTAGACCCATCTCTTCGTATCCACTCTGTTACAGTAATTGTCCGCCTGCTGTCCGTTCGCCTCACTGCATGGCCAGCCCAAGTTCATTTCTTTTTTAAATGCGAATGCATTTATTAGCCGGGGGTTGTCTTGCTCCGTTGGCCCGCGTGCGCCTGCATTCCTCCAGCGCGAGCGCACGTGAGCGCGCGCCTCGTAGTTCTGCCTTCGTCGTCGTCGTCGTCGTAAATACGAATGCATTTCTTAGTCGGGGGTTGTCGTGCTCCGTCGGCGTGCGCCCGCAGGTGTTATCTCTCCGCGCTCCTCCTCGCCCCTAGCAACAGCTGTGGCGCGCCTAGCAACCGGAGCAGGTGGTAGCTCGGGCGGGAGTAGCGGAGGGGAAGGGGAGAGGAGGAGCGCGCTAGGGCGTGTGAGGGCGCTCGTATCGCGGAGCTCGGGCGGAGTAGCGGAGAGTGAGTGGAGAGGAGGAGCGTGCTCGGGCGTGTGAGGGCGCTCGCATCGCGGAGCTCGGCGGGAGAGAGCTCGCGCGCGGGGCGGGCGTGTTGCGCGGGTCTCTCTCTCCTCTCCGCGTACTCTCTCTACGCTCGCTGCGCTCGGAAAATGTATATAAATGCAGTGGAGCGCACGCCTCTCTCCGTTACTGCTTGCCGCAGCGCACTCATCGGTGCACCTGATGCATTCGCATTTCCGCACGATCCCCTTCGGGGAGGTGGGGGGAGTTTTTTTTAGATGCGGCGGCATGTCATTCACTCGCCTTGTCCCTCCATACGGCGTTGTCGTTGTTCGTCCACACCCCTCCCCCATTCTCCTCGCCGCGCGAGCTCGCGAGGGGCATTGGATTGGCTTAACTTGGCTTGGCTTGGCTTGGCTTGGATTTGGATTGGATTGGATTAAAGTGGATTGTGTTGGATTGTGTTGCGTGATAGCCGCGCCACGTTGCGTCATAGCCGCGGCAGGGGGTTCACGGCACGTTTCACGCGATGGGAGAATCAACCTAACGGAAACAACAACGGAACCCCCTATGCGTCGCATCTACACAGGGGTTCCAGCGAGGGGAGGTGGGAGTAATTTTTTATTTGAACGATCATATTGTTACAAGAAGACGATGAAGAGGACAATGCAGCGTGGCTTTGTCATCCCAGCCTCTGACGACGAAGAAGCTATTTGGGGGCAAGCAGCTTCGTCGCCATGTAAATAAGCTGCAAATACATCGTTCGACTGTCTAATCGTTCATGTCGTCTGTCCTTCCACCACGTAACAATATCTTCTACTCTATTTGTTCTCTGATCCAGGTAGTTCGTTTACTGTCCCTGAGTGTTGCTCCTAAATAGTTGAATAACTCGAAAACTCCTAGGTGCACACATAAGTACAACTTGCTGAGACCGCACGAGCAAGGACTACCGAGATATGTAATCGGATTTTATGGAGAAAATGCGGATTTTGGAATCACTTTTGCAGTGTAAAAACTTCCTTTCGTATGATAG
The DNA here is from genome assembly GCF_048455015.1 of Haemaphysalis longicornis. NCBI lineage: Eukaryota > Metazoa > Arthropoda > Arachnida > Ixodida > Ixodidae > Haemaphysalis > Haemaphysalis longicornis. The sequence continues at coordinate 421,281 of NW_027526263.1, read as the reverse complement.
CACAGGGTTCCCTATCCTGCGCATATCCCTGCCAAAAGGCTACTGTTGTTCCAATAAACAGTTTTTCGGTCTATAATTGTGTTGAAATGGCGAGGAAGTACGCTAATATACTTTCAGCGATTTTTCGGCCAGCTGAGCTTCAAATTAGCCATTTATCGTAGCTATACACTTGAGCACAGCAGTGGTTCACTTTTCCAACGGCAAGACATCGGTGGAACTCTCATCAGTAAGCTAGCGCCCCAGTCTATTCCTTCAGAACCGCGCTTTAAAGGAGCCATGAAGAGAAAATGCAAGTTGGTTTTATTCGAAAGATTTCGTGTTTTATAGTGCCCCCAGCGCTTGTCCGGATACAAACGGTGCTTTATTCACTGAGAAATTAAACAATTTAGGTTAAAATTTTGATTTTCCCGCTCAATCATGCGTTTTCGTGGTCCCAAATAACATCACAGGAACCGACCGCTCTGCAGCCTAGAGTACCTTCATTCACACATCCGCCGTACAGGGTAGAGACACGTATACGCTGGCGCCGCCATTTTCGGTTGCTCGCTCGCCGCCGAAGCAAGTCATTGATTCAAAACCGCGCTAAAATTATCGCCGCAACGCGGTTTACTGAAGAAGTTTGAATCATATTGTTTGTTTCGCGTTGCTAGGTCTCGTGGGAAACGAAAAGAATAACGCGTTGAGCCCGTTGGCCCAATTGCGGCGGCACGAGACCGTTCAAAGGTTGTCTCCACCCTGTACAGCGGTGTTGGTTTGTTCCCGCGTTTCTTTACGTTCCGTAACCTAGATGGCGCCACCATACCGTGGCAAGCGGTTGGTTTGTTTTTGCCCGCATTTAAACCTGGCTTGTTTTTGTTCTGGGAGAAAATATTCGTTCCCTGAAACAGTGCTCGTTTGACAAATGGGGTCACGTAAGACACCGTTGCTTGCGTCAATCGGCCAGTGTCGTCTGAGACAACCCCAAGCCCCGTAGTGCTGTGCAGCTAAACCAAGCATGCTGTGCGCAGTACGAACAGCAGAACGCATCAGTACTTCTATGTTTACATGTGCTTTCGTAACTTCCACTGTTTGTCCCATCATTCTTATTGCTTTGTAAAGAATGTGACCTAAATTTAGGCGCAAATCGCTCGTTCGTCTAGTTTGTAAGCTCTACCTAATTTTCGTCTGCTTCTGCCAGCCTCCGCCAATCGCAGAGCTTAGCTCATGTGACATCATAGGTTCTGTTGCGGGAAATGAGCTGGTGGGTCGCATGACCATTCCCGTTTTTCCTAATTATGTAGCTTATTTGAGCGAAGTTTACGTTAAAAGTGGTGTCAGTATGATTCTAACGAGACAATCTTTTGAATGAACCAAACTTGTGTGTTCTCTTCATGGCTCCTTTAAAAAGCCAAAAACAAGAAACGTGGCCTCAATATCCCCGCAGGTGTGCGCGGCAACGTTGTCCACGGGAAGCTTTTCTCGCTTTCTCTCCTTTGTTCGTCTCGTTCTGTGCCGTGCAGGTACGTTGTGCTGCCTGCTCCGGAAGTAACCATCATCCCTGATACATAATAGGCTACACTAGAAAGGTTCAAGCATGCTAGGAAGGCTCTTAGGAACACAAACACCACTACCTCACCAGAGAAGAATCTGGTCACCCCGGTGTGGTAGATGGCCTCCACCTCCCATGACCAACTAACTTAAGTCTCAGCCCTCAGTCCCCAGCAGCTGTTAGCGACGGCCAGAACAGCGATACAGCAGAGGGTGCTAAGAATATTTGGGTCAGGACAGGCCGCCATTGGAAATTTACCCTGGCAACGTTCAACGCACGCACTGGGTCTGGCGAGGGAATCTTAGCTGTACTTTTAGAGGAGCTTGTGGGCATAAAGTCTGATATCATTGGGTTAAGCGAAGTTAGAAGGACAGGAGAAGGCTTCATGGAGCTCACTTGCGGGCATATTCTGTACTGTGGAGGACCCCAAGATAAGTAAGAACACCGGGTGGGATTTTTAATACACACAGAAATATAACGTGGAGAAGCATTTGAGCATTAGCGAGAGAGTTGCGGCTGTCGTGATCCAGCTAAACAAGCGAAACAGGTTACAGATAGTACAGGCCTATGCGCCAACAACCAGTTCTGATGATGAAGCCGTAGATAATTTCTACGAGGATGTCGAATCAGCAATGATGAAGGCCGCAACGCAGTTCGTGATTGTGATGGGAGAGTTTAACGCAAAGGTCGGTAACAAGCTAACTGGAGAAAGGTCAGTTGGAAACTTCGGAATATGCAATCACAACAGTCTAGGAGATACACTGGTGGGATTCGCAGAGAGAAATAACCTGTGGCTAATAGACAAATTCTCTAAAAACGAAAGAATAGGAAATGGTCATATGAAAGTCATGATGTTACAAACAAAAACGAAATTGACTTCATTTTAAGTGACAACCAGGGTATGGTGCAAGACGTAGATGTGCTAAGATTAGGAGCAGTGATCATAGGATGGTTAGATGTAAGCTAAGGCTGAATCTTAGAAGGGAAAGGAGGAAACTCGTGAAAACTAAGAAACCCCGCATGCAATCAGTCATTGGCAGATCGCACGAGATTAAAATGACTCTTCAAAACAAATTCTCGCTTTTTAACGAGTAGAACGAGGCCATTGTAGAGAGGCTAAATGACAACCTAACATCGGCACTCAGTGAATGAGCAGCGGCTGCGGGAGAAGCAGCATGAAGGGAACAAACTGGAAAATTAAAAAACAAAGGAACTAATTGCCAAACGAATAAAGTGAAAGTTTCAAGTACGGTGGATCGAATTGAATTAGCCCAGCTGTCAAAACTGATTAATAAAAATTAAACAAAAGGCACTCGTTCACATAATACAACAAAGATCGAGGGAACGCAGCAAATCGAAGGAAGCTCGATGCAACTTAGAGAAAGCTAGCCATCGGCAAAGACAGGATGTCCGCACTCAGAGATGAGCAGGGAAACATTACGCACAATTTGGACGAGATAATAATGGCAGCAGAATGATTCTACACCAGGCTGTATGCAAACGACGTTAGACCAGGACAAACTACAGAGAGTGCAACAGTGATCGAGGGAACGCTGCAAATAGAAGGAAGCTCGAAAACAACTTAGAGAAAGCTAGCCATCGGCAAAGGCAGGATGTAGGCACTCAGAGATGAGCAGGAAAACACTATGCAGAATTCGGATGAGGTAATAATACAGGTAGCAAAACAATTCTACACCAGGCTGTATGCCAACGACGTTAGACCAGGACAAACTACAGAGCGTACAATCTCTAACTGCGAGTGAGAGAGAGAGAGAAAGATATAGATAGATAGATAGATAGATAGATAGATAGATAGATAGATAGATAGATAGATAGATAGATAGATAGATAGATAGATAGAGAGAGAGAGAGAGAGAGAGAGAGAGAGAGAGAGAGAGAGAGAGAGAGAGAGAGAGATATATATATATCTTTATGAAAACTGGCGATGCCAGCGGAGCTAAGATGCCTGGCTTGCTACACCAGATGAATGCGATGACGAAGATGATTATAATGATGAAGAAGTGTACATATGATTTTAACTAATTACAAAGTCTGATCAAGACTTGTGTCTTTTAGGTACGCCAATAAGGCTTTCGTTGCACGAGCGGCCCGTTTGCAAGAATACCAAGGACCTAATACGTCCCTCAGTTCTAGTCCTACCGAGAGCGGCCAGCCCAGGACACTGCGAGAGACACTCTTTGTGTAGTAAAGCGCGCACAGTCACAAATGAGGTGTCGGAGATCATCACGCACACCACACTGTGGGCACAGAGGCGAGGTGGACTGGTTGATTTTGTAGCAGTAGTGTCGCGTGTAGGCGACTTTGAACCGCACGCGGTGCAGTACTGCTTCATCATGCTTGGAGAGTCCAGGTGGTATCTTAAAATTACAATGCGGGTCGATATAGTCGATACTATTTCTCCGATAATCAATCAAGACGAAACTTCCTCAGGAACCGTTGCCTGTGTGACACGAAACAACAATTTGGTGTTGAAGTTCTGGTCTGATGATGGTGGTAGCCAACCTATAGGTGCTATTCTCAGCAGGAAAGCTTTTAGAATTGCGAATGATGAAGGACATCTATACAAGTATTGGAAGCAGGTGCTTGTTTGTTTGTCTACGAGCTTCTCCATTTCATGAGGGGGACATCGTAAGCGACCGATATCTTAGAAACACCATAGTATTCTTTGAAAAAGAAAATCCGCTGGTTACTTTTGTGCAGTAAAGTTTGTGCCATAATGTACCGTTTTCCTCATTTCCGAGATTTCGCAGATCGGGATCCGCTTCCGCGGAGACCAATTGCGCGCAGGTGCGAACCAGGGTAGCGTGGTCGTAGTGGACCGAGGTTGCTGTAGTGCCGGGGCAGTCATGATGACGAAGTTTAAGGAGAAGAAAAATTTATATACAAGTATTTACATCTGCGTATCAGAGAACGGGCAATGAACTCTTGCGCGCGAGAGAATAAATAGGCGCGTTGGGTCCGTTCCCCTTCACCCTTTTTCTCGGCTGACGTCAGGACGCACCAATCACAAATCTCATGGCACTGATAGTAGCGCCCCACGCACAAACACGCGCGCGCGCGCACACGCACGCGCACACGCACACGCACACACACACACACACACACGTGAGCGAGCGAGCGAGAGAGAGAGAGAGAGAGAGAGAGAGAGAGAGAGAGAGAGAGAGAGAGAGAGAGAGAGAGAGAGAGAGAGAGAGAGAGAGAGAGAGAGGGACCCTCTCCTCTCCTGCGCAGGTGAGCGTTAGGTTGCCCCCGCCGTGGCAATGCACCGTGGATCAGAGCGCCCTTTTGTCCTGGCGATGTTGCACCACCGGGAAGACGTCTTGCATTCCTCTGCCTTAATATTCGTCGAGTGGCTTGTTGAAGACTTCTCCAGCGTCGTTCGCGCTTGAGGGGCCACGAGGTCACTGAAAGGCTATTGCCAAGTAGCCGCATAGTTCGCCACTGTGGACACGCCACGTCGTGGAAAGTCTATTAGGGAAGACCGATAGCAGGCTTTTGTTCTTCATCTGATCACAGAAGACGTCTTTTATTGTTATTTATTGTTGTTTATTGGGTGGTGCCCACCAACAGCACTAGGCTTTCTTGGGTGGTGCACACAAAAGGGACAGGGCGACACACAGATAAACAAACGGTAAAACATGGAGACTGGTTATGAAGTGCAGGGGTCACAAAGTACATAGTACCACCGCACACGCGCGTGCTCGCAGGCACGCACACGCACTCACACACACGTAAGCACGCACGCATGCGCGCACACACACACACACACACACACAATTTATACATTTAAGGAATTAAGATTACAGTCAGGTACATTAGCACGCGCTGTGACAGGGCTTGTGACAAGGTATACTACAAAGTACATTGGCATACACGCAAGTTCAGTACAATCCACCGTCGTAACTTACTGGGGAACATGGATACTGGAAATAAGTACATATAAAGCAAAAGTTATAGGTATGCACGGCGCATACGCTCGTGAGTGCAAACAAAACATACATACACGCATGCCCACGCGGGTGCATGTGAAGGTGAACAAGTGCAGGCAAATGCACACGTGCATGCATGCACACACACGTGCGGACACACATACATAGGTACACGGGAGTACGTGTACGGCAAACGGTGCAAGTGTAGAAAATGGGAAGGGAACGGAAAACACGAGCACGAGATAACTTCTATACCATACTGAATGGGCAACAGCGGCTTCAAATGCATGCATTCTTCAGGGCGCGTTTAAAAGAGTTAACATTGCCGAAAAAGACTTCCAAAGAGCACACGGCACACTGGAGACAGCATCTCTGAGGTGGTCACATCAAAGCAAAGGTGGGGGCGGAGAGCTCGAATTGGTGCCCTTAGCCGAACAGAGCTCACTAATTTCGGGCTGTCGAATCTGGAGTGGATACACTTGAACAAAAACACTAAATCGCGGTTTGTGCGTCTAGATTGCAGTTCTTCGAGCTTCAGCCGCTTGATGACATCCTTGTAAGCGTATTTCTCGTGTAGGGTGTAGCGGCGAGAGAAGATGCGCGTGAACCTTTTCTGAACCCTTTCCAAGCGCAAAGACGACGACGCACTCATGCAGTTCCAGACTGCCGATGCAAACTCCAGCTTTGGGAGTACAAGGGCTTTGTACAGAGCAAGGAAACACGAACCTCCTGAGAAGTCCCTTGTTGCACGAGAGATAGCGCCCAAAGTCCGAAGAGATGAGCGTGCGAGGTAGTTGACATGCGGTGTGAATCGTAGTTTCGAATCCATCAGAACGCCGAAATCACGTGTTTCGCTTACTCTTCTTATCGTCAGAGAGTCGAGGTGGTATGGGAAGGTTAAAGGAGAGGTTTTTCGAGTGTATGTAATTGTAACGGTCGTCAATGGATTCAAATCTAAGTAGTTAGTTTTGCACCAGAGGGAGATTGCTTGTACGTCGCGTTGAAGCTGGGCGCAGTCCGCCTGTGATCCCACTGCGCGATAGAGTTTCATGTCGTCTGCAAACTGCAATAGAGATGAATGCTTTATAATTAGCTGCACATCATTCACAAATAAGTTAAACAATAAAGGACCGAGAATAGAGCCCTGGGGAACCCCGGACGGTACAGTGAAGCTGCGAGACTTAGCACCAGCGTACTGAACAAAGTTTGTTCTCTGTTGGAGGTAGGTTGCAAACCACTCGCAGAAAGCAGGAGCCAAGCCATAAGCAGACAGTTTGCGAAGGAGCAAATCATGGTTTACGCGGTCGAAGGCCTTGCTGCAGTCGAAGTAGATGGCATCCATTTGTTGACGTGAAAGTATGTACTTGCTGGCGTCACTCAGAAAGCAGGCAAGGTTTGATTCGACGGACCGGGCAGGTATAAAACCGTGCTGATTACTATGAATTAGGGACCGGATTTTGGACAAGAGATAACGGTGTACTGCTTTTTCGAAAACTTTTGAAAAAGAACAAAGGAGTGATATTGGTCGATAGTTCCCAGGCACCGACGGATTTCCGGACTTATGGAGAGGAAAAACAACGCCGGGTTTCCAATTTGTCGGAAATTGCCGCTCTTCAAGCGAGAGACAAAAAATGTGGCAGAGCAACGGCGCGAAAATGGCAGAGCAGCCTTTTACAATGAAGCATGGGATGTTATCATGGCCTGAGGATTTCTTCGAAGGTAGGCTGCGGATAGCAGCCGTGACATCCTCAACGGTTATGTTGGGCGTGTGTATGACATCACCTATCTGCGCGAGCCGAAGCGGGAAGCCGCTGTCGCGTGACGAGGAGTACGCGGACAAGAAGTGTTTTGTGAATATTTCAACAATGCTGGCTGGGTCGGAAACGATGGTGTCCCCATCCTGCAGAGTAATCCGCTCAGGGGCCTTTGTTGTGCGCGTGCTAAAGATCCGCCAGAAGTCGCTCGGGGATCGGGTAAGCAAGATTCTGTGAAGTCCGAAAAATGTTTTTTGTCGCGAGCGAGCAGCACTTTCACAAGTGAGCGCTGTTCTTTGAAGTTAGTGTCGGCGGACGTGTCGTTTTTAGCTTTCCTTAGTTTGTGGAATCGACGCTTACTGCGCAGCGCGCTGCGCAGTAAGCGTCGTAGTAAGCAGTAAGCTGCGGAGTTCTTTGCTGAACCAGAAAGGGAATTGGTGAGGGCGCTTAGACTTTTTTGGTATGTGCTCGTCCATTGCTTTTTGGACAATTTTTGTGAGCAGCTGCACCGCTGCGTTTGCATTATGCGATGTGTAGACTGGCTCCCAATTCGTCTCCTGGAGCGTTATGTAGAGGGCGGTTTGTCTTTGTTTCGACCCAAACGCATTCATTTCCCAATTCGAGATCAGCTCGGTGAAACGCAACCATGGACTTTCGCAGGGCGATTAAAGCTCCTCCACCGTACTTTTGACCGGTGCGTTCGTAGTCTCTGTCATGGCGAAAGACAGCGTACTCGTCCGGGAAGTAATCTGTAGAAGCAATTTGGTCTGAGAGCTACGTCTCAGTAATGCAGTATACGTCATGATCGAAAAGAACCACATTATCAAAGAACTGTTGCGCTTTTGTCCGTAGGCCTCGTGTGTTTTGGTAGTAAAAAGAAATACTCATGGGACGTTTACTTTGGAGGGCTTCAGCGCACGGTCTTCCCTCAGGGTGCCGTCAAATTGTCGGAATAAGCACCCGCTCGGCCACACTGACGACTTATTCACAAGATCAAAACACGCATCGCTTACCGCAACATGAAAGGAGGCGTAGCTCTGGTGCTTGGTTTTTAGACGCGTGCAAACGACGCTGCCATCTTTACAAACATCCGTGACGAGTTTCAGCACGGTTGGAACTGAGGTGTCGGGGTGAAGACGCTTCGCAACAGCACCTCGACACCGAGCGCAGAAGACGTGTTTCGTAACAGCTTTGCAACAGCGCACGCCCGCCGCATGGGGACCAAGCGGCGTGAATAGGATTGTACGATGCTGAATCTATTCTCTCTCTAAACGAAACTCCTGATTAACGGATCATATTTTCCCGGTCCCTAGAGGCTCCGTTTAACGATAGTCCACTGTACTTGCATATGCGTTTGGAGGGGATTAGTTATCAATAGGCACCGTTTTCAAGATCAGTAATCAAAATAAAAGTGTGTACATGTATGTATGTGTCGTTGGAGCATAAGGCCACTGTCAACGCTCAATAGAAGGAAAATCTGCTCGTACGTTTCAGCTTAATTCTGTGCCACCTGCGCTGGTCATTCACCTTCGCAGGCAGGAACGGCTCATTGTTGTTAACTCGCGAGCACTCAAATTCAAAGCCAAGGAGCGAAGGAATGCCGCGCGACCACAAACACAGGGCTTTGCTATGTATTGCCAAATCCCTGCTGTGTTACCGGCGGGGGAGTTCCAAGCACGTTCCAAGCGACCGTTCACTCCACTGTTGTCCCTACAACCGGCATGTGACTACTTTATTGGTCATGATAGGCGCAGCGGCTGCTGTTATGTGCCAATGGAGACCAGGGTAGTTGCACAGAATACAGAGACACCCGCCGCGGTGGCTCAGTGGCTAAGGCGTTGCGCTGCTGAGCACGAGGTCGCGGGTTCGTTTCCCGGCCGCGGTGGCCGCTTTTCTGATGGAGGCGAAAAGCAAAAACGCCCGTGTGTACGAGATTTCGGCGCACGTTAAAGATCCCCAGGTGGTCAAAATTAATCCGGAGCCCTCCACTACGGCGCGCCTCATCGCCTGCGTTGCGTCGGCGCGTTAAACCCTACAATCAATCAATCAATCAGAATACAGAGATGACACAGCATGGAAAGTATGTTAGCGTGTATATATCCTTGGGCGGCCCACGAGGCTTCATCTCCTCGTACTTGTGCAGCGAATCGCACTATCGCTTTGAACGCCTGGCAATAGTTGGTGTGAGCAGGCCAAGTACCTGACTGATATCATCGCTAAGTGTCGCGCTCGCCTATCAAAACAACAGCGTAAACGACGCCAAGCTGAACGTGCGTCCACTGTCACCTACGTGATGGATGAGCAAACTAAACAAAGGATCACAAGATAACGAAGAATAACCAAGCGGCCCGCCGTTGGAATAATGCCTGGGTGGAATAACACCAGCGACACTTGCATTCACCTTAGGGAAACGAATTGCTTTCGTATCCACGCAACATGTTCGAGAACTCCAGTCGTCTGTTGTCTTTTTGTAACAGTCCTGAACGCACTAGATGTCTCAAACTAAAATTTGGCTTCGCTGTGGAATAAAGCTCGGTTTAGTTGAGGTTCTATTGTTGGGAAACATACTTTAGCCTGATACGATTAACTAGCTGCTGTGGTGTAGCTGTGCTTGCATTGCCCTGCATTTTATTTGTGTGTGTGTGTGTGCGTGCGTGCGTGTGCGTGTGCGTGTGCGTGTGCGTGTGTGCGTGTGTGCGTGCGTGCGTGTGTGTGTGTGTGTGTGTGTGTGTGTGTGTGTGTGTGTGTGTGTGTGTGTGTGTGTGTGTGTGTGTGTGTGTGTGTGTGTGTGTGTGTGTGTGTGTGTGTGTGTGTGTTTTGGGCACTGGCTTATTACCACGGGTGGACCACGAAACAACCCGAATCCGTTTTGCCTGTCTCAAAATCCCACTCTCAAAATAAACTGTCTATTTCCCCATCCCCTGAGCGGTGGGAACGCGCGCTGACCAGCCTGCACCCGGGGGACCAGCAACGCCTGATCAACCGGGCCACCCGGGCTGCAGAAGCGCGCGGCTTCCTGAACTGAGGACGCCACCCACCTTCTTTTTTCTTTTTTTTGATCAATAAAACGTTTTGCCTCCTCCTCCTTCCCCTCATGTTCAAAATCCCTCCTCTCATATGCACATGATAGCAATTGCCCCCTCTCGTTTCCCCTCGACCTCCTCCCTCTCCTCGGCGAAAACGAAGGTTGGGTCGGCTTTTGTTGGTGCACCAAGACGAACAAAGGGGAGTGGCTGCCGTGGGGCGCACAGCGCACAATGCGTGCGCGGGGACGTACAATGAGTGCTCCCCCGCTGTAACTGGAAGGGGGGGGGGGAACCCCTCAGGCCTTAGCAATCAGCCCGTATTTAGGCCGCGTCGTGAACGTGTAAGTTCCATGCTTTTATAGAGTGATTGCAGGGTTTCACACGCCGACGCAACGCAGGCGATGAGGCGCGCCGTAGTGAAGGGCTCCGGATTAATTTTGACCTCCTGGGGATCTTTAACGTGTGCCGAAATCTCGTACACACGGGCGTTTTGGTTTTCGCCTCCATCAGAAAAGCGGCCGCAGCGGCCTCTATGCTATTACAGAAAACCTAACTATCCCTTCTCTTTACCAGGACTAACACTGACGACCTGGCCGGACCGAAGCATTTAAATTTTGCCACGAAGGACAGAAACTTTAATCTTCTGATGCAGTTCGTTTTTATTTATTTGCAGCGGGGAGGCACGGCTGTCTTTTCCTTCCAGGCGGACCGAGCTGGCACAATGCCAGGTGGAGTTCCCCTGCACGTTCCCACTAAAAGGGTCGCTCTCCTCTCCAGCTCGAGGAGAGGGCTTTCGCGGCAGGGGGCGGAGCAACACGTGGGTAGAAAGACAGGGATTATGGACAGTGGAATTTTGAGACACAAGGGAAGCGGGGCGGCAAAAACTGCGACGGGAGAAATGCGACATGGGGAAGCGTGCTACACCCATTACCACGCCCTCGTGCAGCAACGCCCGACTCCCTCGTTTAACCTACCGGCGGTGGTAGCGTTGATGCTCTACTACGCTCATCCAAGACACGACCTTACCACGACGTTGAGCGGAATTTGGGCGGCGGTACAGTGCTGCGCTTGGCGCGGCAAGAATTCTCCCTTCGAGCCAAATCCTCTTAGTTCTACCCGCGCACAGCTCAGGCAGTCCCGGCCAGAGCCACTTCTGCAGAACTGAGGGTCGTAAACAAAGGAATGTTCGTCGGGCTTTGTTTTTCTTCCTCCGTTCCCAAATCGCCAGAAATGAGGAACTTTCAAGGCTTTTAGTCGCGCCTGTTCTGAAATTCGACGCAGCGCGTCAGCGATTAGAGACAAACGGGTCAGGTCCCAGATGTCACGGGTGAATAATTGAAGCTTCTAGACGAGGGCCGTATTTTTCACGCTTGCTGCCAAATCATACATTGGTATTTTAAACCAACGTTTTTCTTTTTTTCCCACCTCTTCCTTTGTGTGGGAATCGGATGAATCCTCGGTTTCTCAAAAGTGTGTAATGGTCCAAGCACAAATTTATCAAGAGGACTAGTTCAATTTAAGGCTGTGCGCGTATTTCTAGAGCTCCGCCCGCAACATTATTTTGTTTTATCTGCGGCAGATGCTTGATGCATTACTATACAGCTACACGACTCTCGACGAATGAGAAACAGGCTTCCAGGAAAAAAATGCGGGCACGCGCACGTGCTTCAGATAGTGGATTTGAACGCCTGAGATACGGCGGCCATGTCCACACGTTCCTCAACGTTTACAATGGTTATTTAAGCGCCCATTGCAGCATATTGCTGGTTTTGCGATGAATTTGGCGATCCCGCAAACCGTTTCCTCGCGGGGTGACGTATTCGTCACTGGCGACTTTAATTTGCAGGTTCAAGTGCCCGGCAATATATATTTCAACGCTGAAACCCCGCCACTTCCACAGCTAAAGAACATTTTGTTCTTGTCCTGCGTCTGCTTAAAGCGGTCGCTCCGTTATCTTTAAAACGCCGGATGAAAAAGAATAGCCGAAACACTAATTATGAGATAGAGCAGAAACACAACAAACGGTGGGGGGGGAATCTCAAGTTTTGGGGGTTTTAACAGTCTGAAGCGACCCCTGGGCTAAGAGGCGCGCGTTAGTGGAGGGCTCAGGATTAAATTCGAACACCTCGGGATCTCTAACGTGCGCCGAAATATCGACCCACTGCCGTTTGTCGTTTTTTGCCTCAACCTGAAAATCAGCCACCGCGGCAAGGTTCAAACCAGCCTCCTTGCGCTCAGCAGGACCGCATCCTAGCCATTGAGCTACCGCGGCGGGTGTGGGGAAAAATCTTAACGAGACAGCGTAATTCTAAAAACAGAAATACTAGATCTTCCACCAGTGTATCCAAAAGCCATGCAGACGTCTGCTTGAATCATTCGAATAATCGCACGAATTTTCAAGCGAAGCTTTCTATTCCTCGTTGATAGCGTTCGATTTCGCACCAAATCTCACTGCGGGAAAACAAACTTCACACAATAGCTTTCACAAAACGACGACGCCGGCGAGGATGATGACAAGGAGCGAAGGCACATCAAGTGCCTTAAGAAAAAAATCGCTTCTCGTTCTCGAAATCGAAACTTGGGCAACGTCTATCCGATTGCGCCATTCCGACAACATCGAAGCAATTTGTGTTTTGGACTCCGACTTTGACTCCCGTTGCATGGAAGAAAGGTTCGCGACCATCATTCTCTAACAAGAGGGGCTTTGATTTCTTCGTTAGATCGAAAAATTGCACAGCTTTAGCTAGCTTTTGCTAGCCTTTGCATGCAATCTTGCTCAGGCGGATGTTTGTTTTTTTCATATTTCTCATTAGAAACTATTGTTTTTGGTTTCTCTTGCTAGAGCTGTAACCAAAAGTATACGTGTACGTCGCTACTGTGAAACACCTGGGACTGATTAAAACGAACATGCGGCGTCATTCATACACATCTCGGAACACAGGAACTTCGGGCTATCCGCCAATTTAAAGATAGCCGCTTTGGAAGGAATCAGACTCCCAATCTTGTGCTCAGTAGCGTGGGCTTAAACAGACTGCTCGCAAGGCAAGTAATTATCAAGTTTTCTTTCTTTCGTTCAGTGTGCGTGCTTTAGCCTGTGCATGCGTTAATTTCCATGCAAGCCATTGGCAACTGCAGAGTAAAAAAGCTGTTTTCATGCGAGAGGTTTGATTCTGCCGCACTGCACACGGTCAGTGATGCATGCAATTAGCCAACGCGACTGCAGACCCGAGGGAAATTCGGGATTCCCAACAGCTGCATTGGCCGGCACCTATTATTTATCCTATCCGGGGTCTGCCTCCCGGGAAACCACCACGAAACCTCAGTCCTAGCTATCCCGGGTGGCTTGCAATGCTGTATAGAAGGGAATTCGTTTGGGTGCTCTTAAACAAAATAATAACCTTAGCGACAGTAGCAAGGCAACAATGCCTTTTTTTAATCTGTTTTGTGCACTACATTCCTTACCGGGACTCATTTTTTCTTGAACGAATTGTATGCTCGCCGCTACTTTTCTGCCTCTGCCGTGAACTGACCGAACATTTGTGCCAGACCGGCGGATATGATCTCGTCTCCACTTTTACACAATGTGGAAGCCTTAGATTTGCCGAATAATCCAAGAAAATTCAGAAATGTTTTTATTAAAATCATTTAGAACATAACCGTCCAACAGCACGTAAATGGCCAACAAAAGAACAACTTTAAGGGCCAGCAGTAAGTTGTAAAACACTTTGCGTAATTGCTTAGAGATGTCCCAGCCATTTTGCACGATAACGCGAATGACCCTGCGGAAGATTCCATTAAAACCTCCTCTTAGAGGGACCATGAAGACAAAGGACGATTTCGCTTCAATACAAAGACGGCCGTTCCAAAATAACAGTTGCGCAACTTTTAACACGCACTTTAAAGGGACCCTGCAACACTTTTTTCAACTTTTTTGTAATTCTTGAGTGTTCGCAGAAAGTAGTCAACCAACATTGCAAAGTGCCTCAGCCAAAAAATTACGGCTGTATGCCCATTACGTAACTCAGAAACTTTCCCAAACAGTTTTCCTCCCTTTCCCAATCTTAGCGTTCTTCGAGCGCTGTAATTACATCAGTACACCGGTGCAGCGGCTACTGGTCGGCTTGCTTTCAGTTGTAGCAGTGAACGAATTCAATAGCCACGTTTTCAAAGAAAGCCACAAAGGCAAAGCAATAACGGAAACGTGTCTACTGCGACCAGCAAATCACGCAGTTCCGCTCCGTGCTGGCGCGATAAATAATATAGCTTCCACAATGCTTCCAGTCGTGAAGGGAAGAGTGAAAGCGGATATTGAAAGTGTTGGACAGTCCCGTTAAATGGAGCACACACGTTAGCCCGACTGCATACCGATAACATTCTCCTACAGTGGATCTCCAGCACAGTTGTCTAACTGGGAATGAGCACGCTGACTCGGACATTTGTACACAAATTCTCTTTTTTTTTTACGACCGCATATGACGGGATAGTTTGCTTCTTTCATGAAAGGTGTTGTGCCCGGCGACCTTTCAAACCGGCATAAGAGACTTGATCCAGAAAGTTGGTTTTGCCTGACTTCTGACATTCAACGGAAATAAGCTACGCACTAAACTTTTTTACAATCTTTTGGCCAAAAAGGGTGTAGCATAGGTGGAAAAGGGGTGTTGGGAGCCAAATACACCTTGTTTCTTGAATATCAACACCCTTTTCCCAGATGTACACCCTTTTTGTGTGAAAAAAAGGGTGTTGATCAAATTCAACACCCTTGGTTTTTCTTAGGGTGCTGAAAGGGTGAGGAAAATGTGTTCAGCTGTTCATTGAATAAGGCCATGCATACATGTATAATTGCATTGTAAAGAACAAGACATCCCCTCATACTCTCCTCTACTCGTCAGAAATATTCAAAAGCAAAAAAAAAAGACTGTTCGCCTGCAATGAACGCTCGTTTCCATATACGGTGTGTCCCATGCCCCAAGTTCAGCTTTGGCACGTGAAATATCAATTTCAACATTTGAAATAAAAAAAATATAGTTGTGGGCCAAAAAGGGTGCTGAACAACGGCAACACTCTTGGCTTTCTGTAGGGCGTTGAAAAAATTGTTGAGTTGCAAAAAAAGAAGAGCGCAGCTGCGGGTCCCCCTAGTTTCTTCCGATGTCGTTACGTTTTGCTACGTTTTCTAGGCTTTGCGATGTTCTTCCTAAGCTAGGATAAGCTCTCAGGGGGGAGGCCAAGTTTAACCGGATTTTAGAAGGCTGTTCCAATGTGTCCCCCACACTGACAGCCGATCCAAGAAGGAAACCAGCTAGGTCGACCCCCAACTATGCTGTTTCTCCAGCCTTGCACCACCTTGGGAAGCTGCGGCGATTCTTTCTGCGTTTTAGAATCCAACAAAGACTAGTACCTTTGAAATGGTGTAGTAAGAGGTGCGTATACGCTTGCGCTTTTTATGAGAACACTAAAACAGCCTACAAAGCCGGCTTAACTGGTATAATACCTTATCTGCGGTGGTGCACTCTTTACAAGAGTTCGTTTTCTGTCTTTTTTTGCTAACGCCACCAAACCTATTTCAAGGTCAAACAGCTTCACCTGTAATAAATTATGCCAATTTATGTTGTGTGAAACATCGTGAGGTACAAAACATACTCCGCTTGAAGAAAATGTTCTGTCCACCCGTGTAAACCGGTATGAAATACCTCCAAAGTTGGAGGCCTCTTACACCCTTTTTTGTACGCTCTTTTTCTTTACACTCTTGTTCTTTACAACCTTTTTCTTAGTTAACAACACCCTAATTTGCAGCTTTACACCCTTTTGGGAAAAAGGGTATTAAAATATTGAACACTCTTCTTGAAGGGTGTCGAGATAGCGGGAATATTTGTCTGGTATTTAATAAAATTTTATGACTTATTGCACGTAATAACCACCTCTCAATTAAAATGTTTTTGCAAATCCGCATGATGATTTGTATATGCGTACATTAAAATGCATAATTCCGGAATTAGCGCTAAAATATCTTATTTTTGTGATAAGCCCACCGGCTCTACTGGAGGACTTTCCTCTGGTTCCTATAAAGCATGAAGAGCAGAGGTATTTCTAAGTAAAGTATGTACTCGCTGTCCCCATGCATCCAGTCGGTATTCTTGCTCCGTTCATTTGATGATCAAGTGTGACTTGTGCATATAGAATGTGTCTGTATGGGATGCTGTGCTCTCGGCCCATCCACACCGTCACGCGTAGCTCCGCTGCCCACGCTCTTATTTCAGAGTGTTGAGCAACCTTACACCCTTTATCTAGTGTGTTCACACGAACACCCTTTTTTCATCTTTACACCAATTTTTAGCCAAAACACCTTTTAAAGGTTTTCGCCATGGGACAAGATTCTTACACCCTTTTCGACCAAAAAAGTGTAAGAAATTTTAGTGTGTACGCTGCTAGGCGGCGCGTTGGCGTCACATCACGCTGCGATGTTGCCATCTAATGGGCTCTTCGAACAGCTCGAATTGCCCGTGGTGCACACTTCTCATGCGCTTTCCATAAATCGTAAAAGTTTGTATTAAAAGCACTCTGGACGTTTAGTTCAAAAGCACGGAAACTGTCTCATTCCAGTCTATTCTTCTGGACACCCCCTCATAATTTCAGCTTTTCATACCCACCAGTACATTTTTTTTATTTGTCGTACATATTTACTTTTTCGCATTAATTTTGCGTGCGTATCGATGACAGCGACGTCATCCATTCGCTTATGACCTACGTTAACTCCTCCAGATCTTATGTACAATCGCAAGGTCGCCTAAAGGGACGCTGAAGTGATTTGTAAACACTAGCGCAAATTGTAGTCCGGAGACCATAGGCCACGTTTCGACCACTCTGAGCGCGTTTACGCAAATTTATTTAGTACAAAAATCAATTCGAAAATGCTGTCCTCCACTCTGCATTCTCGCCCATTTTTTGTGGCGTTTTCGTGCGACATCAGGAGGAGATGGCTTGGCACGGCTCGCCGATCTTCCGGCCGAGTCAGTCGGCCCAGCGTTTAGTCCGCCGGCCACCGACGGGCCATCGCAATTCGTTTGCTCAGTAGAAACCGAGACACCACACGTTTGTGAATGGAAGATGTCCCTTCCTTTGTTAGTGTGTACACTGCATATAGCTCCAAGTCCAGGTCGCTCCACACAAGCCCTGCACGCGCTTCACTGACTGGTACGCTAGTAGGAAAATCTAATGCCGCTTGAAGGCGGGGGAAGAGTCAGCAAGGTCAATATAGGTACTAAGGAAATAAAATCAACTGGAACTTTCACCATACAATGTAAAACTAGGGAGCAGGAAGCACTTTTTTGCGCTGGGTGAACAAGCACAGCGGTCAGCTGCACGACTCGCATCTGCGAATGCTTTTCCGTCTAAGAAATGCAATTTCTAGAGCTGAGCTATTGTGGAATTTCTGGGGACTCTTGATGGATGAGTGCTATACAACAAATAGTCACCCAAGCTGCTTGAAATACTAAAACTAAATCAAAGTGTAAACTGGTTATACGTTATATACCTTATATTTCCGGTGCTGGCAGCGCTGTCCCGTGGCCGAGTGGTCTGGGAGGCGCTGGGTATGTTATTTTGAAAGTCGCAAGTTCAAATCCCCGAGCGTACTCTCTTTTTTTTGTAAGTTGTTTTTTTTTTTCGTTTTCGGCCGATGTTTTCTATACTGAGGTCACCATTTTTGGGCCATAACGTTCACTGCTCCACGAGCGAGTTCGCAGAGATCACAGACTCTGCGCAGGTGATTGTTTATCTCAAACCGGTTGCGCAGACTTCTTTCATCTACAAACCAATCCACCAGCTCCACACCAAAATGCCATCACAGGTGATTGTTTCATGGGTGCCTGGCCACACCAATTCGCTCCCAAGTGACCCATGAACCGCACGAGTGGCTTTAAAAGTGGACATTCGGAGACAAACGCGTGTTCTTATACCTCCGTGTTTGGTTCTTCTCCCCCTCGACCTCACCAGGATGTGGTGAGTTCTAGGTTCTTGTCTCCCTTGACCTCACCATGATGAAGGAGTTTGTCCTACGAAGTATCCTGTTGGGGGTCGCTCTTATTATTGCCCTCACCCGCAGATGGAAAGCGAACTACCGCGGACATGTGAAATGCCCAACCTGCTCCGATGTGGCGACTATGGTAGACTTTCACCATTCATTATGAGCATGCCCTGCAATCAAGGACATTCGAGAAAAACATGTGATGGTGGCAGGCCTAAAGTTGCATCAAGACACTCACTACCACCAGCGGCTTCATGGTCCTGCCTACCGTTTCTTGCTAGACTATATCCGGAATGCTAACCTAGCCTTCTTGATATAGCTCGAACCCGCTGCGTATCCACTAAGCTTCGAGGCTATGAAATAAACGAAGACACAACGACAACACTGCTTAAATTACTCTTTATTGAATGCTTTTTCTGGCTCCAGTCATTTACCTTTCATTACGGTATTTGAAACTTCACACCACCTCCCTTTTCTCGACACCTGTCTTGTTAGAATTCTAGTTATTCTGGTTTTCAATCCTTCAGGGTTACTCGATCATTATAGTGGAACTTCTTTGACGACCATGCAACGTCAACGAAGCGCAGGAGAGGAAAATATGAGAAAGTACAGAAATACCCCAGGCAGTCACTGCACGACCAACGAGAAGGAAGTTATGGCATTCGCGGCGTTATGAAACCGAAAATGTTGTGCGCTACACGCCCTTAGTTACAGTGTAGAGTGCTCCAACAGGGCCCACGGCCGTCTGTCAATATAAACTCCCCCGTATTCACTGCGGACTCGAGCCTTCCCACCTCTATACGCAAGGAACGCTCTGGTGTGCTTGCCGCGCAGCCAGCCGAAAGGTCGACTTTGCGTGGTGACGGCACCTGGTACCTGCGTTCATGTTTAAATAGCGGGCAGTGCGAACGCAACCGTACCATTGCCGGCTTATGCGTTAAGGTAAAAAAGAGAGACATAAAGAAAGATAGGGAAACCGGAGAAGAAAGAGATGAAGGGAGAGAGTGGAGGAGGGAACAAAATAATAGACTTGAAGGGAATTAACTGGTTTTGTTGTATACTGGAAAGTCCTGGGAGCTTCCACTTCTCGTGTCGTTTGCCTCAGCTGAAGCAGGTACTGCCCAACAAAACATACGCACAAGCCTTTTCCGGCCGAAAGTTTTCCGACCCGACGTCGGTACTCGACAAGTTTGGCGAACACTATTCAAACACAATTTGATCGAGTGGGTCCTCGTCGTTAGACTGTGGTAAAAAGCCAGGCTCATTGCTAATGAAGGAGGCATCCTGGTCAGGCTATTATTATCGACCAGTAACGTCACACGCCGTTTTTGTTAAATGCAGTTACAACAAGAACAGCATTCGAGGTAAATGGGAAAAAAAACTTAAAGCCGTTCTACTCAATGTGAAAGCTGCCCGAAGTGCAGAGCAGTGATTCGCCTTAATGGGCTATAGCGCCGGTATCCGCTCACTGCTATCACACCATGGTAACCATATTAGCGGTTTGAAATCATGAATAGGCGGTTTACTTCGCTGCAACGAAGGCATTTCTGATTGAGGCTGAATTAAAAATACCCGCGTGTAGTACGGGACTTTGTCGTACAGAGTTTCGAAATTAGTGAAAAGACGACGAAAGAAAAACAGAGGTCCCTTTACAAGATTGCTAAAGCTGTAAAAGATATACTTGGTCAAACCTGCAAAGAGAATTCATTGAAGGGTTATTCGTTCATTGGGTTTCGAATAAATTTATTTCATATGCTACAACTAGTGGTAGTTCATTCCAACGCCGGTGCTCACTATTCCTCTGTGCAAAATGAAATGAGCGCGTTTTTTAAAACTGTGACTAAACGCATTCCTGCAGCAGGAACATTGATTAATGTTTGCATCACTGTATGTAATCTTTAAAGGCAAGGAGGGGAATTCGTTTTAATAGTTGGTACACTAACCACTCAATCATTTGCAAACCACTATTTACCATTTCCGTTGCGGCACCGACTGCACCACCCGAATCTTGAAAGTGGTCGTAAACGTCGAGACCCTGTACGGTCTGCAAGCGTAGCTTCGGTCAGAGCTACATCAAGCGATGAGGATGAGGTTCATCCGCCTTATTTTTCTGACTCAAAAAGCAATGGGTCACGTCTTTTTTAAGAGCATTAAGGGGCTCTGAGGCAAAATTTAAGGGGGATTTGAAGCCTGAACGCTACATAGCACACAATGGTATCACATGTAGAGCTACTAAACACCTTTGAACGCATACGCAGCATTCAAAATTTAAAAAAAAACGGAAGTGTAAACTCAACTAAAAGAATGGAACCACGGATGACGCCGAAATTGGTGGGACTTCTCCGCGATGAGGCGCGCATTTAAAAGATAGCACAATCACATGCATAAATTAACAACCTTACAAGCGCTAAGCGACGTATTGCAGTACGCGTCTGTGAGCCTCTACCGAGCTTAGCGCTTTACGGTCTAGACATGCCCGGGACGGGCACTGCTGTCCACGCTGCTGCGGGCCTGTTTTGAGAGGCAAGGATGAGCTTGAGCTCATCTTTGCCTCTTTGGTGCTTTCCTCTTCACTGTATACCCATGTAGAATGCCCGGCGCAGACCGGTCGGCGCCTGAAATATTGTACATAAACAATGCAGTATTTCGAGTATGTTTCTGCGAAAGTTGTTTATACAGTATACAAGCACGAAGAGAAAACAGGCGGGGGTAATAAATAGCGCGTCCCTGTTTTCGCTACAAAATCTAGTTCAGATTATACCCCTACCACTTATTAAGGACAGCTCCTGATCCCATATAAGCCAACAATGTTTTATTATAATTCCGATTAAGCATGAAAGCATGTAGCAGGAACAGCTTACTTGAAGCATCATAAAGTTTCGCGAACGACAACAACACATGTAATAGGGACCAACTATCCCGTATTGCTCTCCCGATGCTGACAGTTCGCTATTTACCGTTATTTTCTGCGCATGTTACACGATGACAGTAAATAACGAAAGGTAAACGTCGGTTGCAATAAGCACGAGAGGGACAAGGGTACGGCTGTTTCCGCAACCGGGCAAGGAGTCGGGAGCGGGCTGGAACGGAAACAGAGTTATGCGCTAGCCAACCTTCAAAGGTCCACAAAGAGTGTTTATAAAATAATGATAACGAAACCCTGCGGAGCTGGCACATACATATAGAAAGGAACTAAGAGGTTTTGAGCAGATAAAGACGATGAAATGTCGCAAGGCACGTCATTTGAAATGGTGCATAGCCTAACCGCGTTAAACAAACGGTAGAAAAATAAATGACAGAGCAGAAATATTTCCGTTAAAAATTCAACTACTGACGGCGTGAAGAAATTGAAAATGCTGACGAAATGTTACCACCATCCGCTTTTGTGGATTCATTCAGTTGTTAGCGTTTACGGGCTGCCCAAAGGTACCAGCTTTATTATGCAAATGCGTAGAAAATAAATCTCAGTAAGAACCGTTACTGAGCATTCTGGGATTCTGGGACGCTCAGGACCATTTAATTTGGCTACCATCTCCTTTTCTCCGGCTAAAGAAATTGTGGCTGCAACTCTGTAAGCATTCTTAGAAATTAATAGTGGAAGCAAGGCATGATATAGTGCAATTTCTACCTCCGAACGAGTCATGCGGTTCCATTTGCATTAGGAGTCTACATATGGATTGCATTATTCACCCTGCTACAGGTTTATTATCCCACTTCGACTTTGCAAAGAGGACCTTGGGGATTCTGCCATATGCAGCTACCGTTAAATATTAAACGCATTTCCCTTGAGATTGTTCCTGATGAAGTGCGCCTTGCGTTTATACTATTATCGGTAGCCGCCGATATACCTGTAAGCTTTTATAGATGGTATTCATTGAAAAGTTTAGCTGTCAATTTCTTCGCTTGGCAACACTGGAAACGGCCACGGACATGGCCGAAGTACCACGGGCATGGCGCGGCTTGTGCCACTGCGCCCGCACGCCGAAGAAAAAAAAAAAAACGGCGTGCGTCGTCTGCTCCATTTCAACCCGATTCTCAACGCTGGTGTCAACAGAGATGATAATAATCACACTCACATTGAAGTCGAGGCATTACTTCGCGTTCGGTGGGGTAGAGCTTGGAACGTACAACCCTTATCACGTGCTTAGCACGGACAAGTATCGCCATCGCGCGGAGCCCGACGTAACCAGTGACGGTGCACTCACATGGTTGCCGGCATGCGTGCCTCGCTAGTGAATACAAGCTATAAGTTATCAGGAAATGCTTTAGTTGGTTAAAAAAGTCCAGTATCAGTACACAAAATTCGTGACACTGCTATGGGTGTAGATACTTTGAACTCGAAGCTTGCTCTGCACAGATTATAGGGAAGTTTATTTTTATGCCATGAACGAGTAATTTAAAGGGAAAGGGACAAAAGCTGCCTGTTCTGACCTTTTGGGGTGCTCGGAAAATTTATAAGTTTCTATATTCAACCTCTGCTGACTCCTGCAGCCCTCCTCAAAAAATAAACCCAGATGCTTCAATTCACCGCCCAGGCTTGTCAACCATTCGGCCTACCAAAGTGCGCTACACCATAATTTAATCTAATCTAATGGAATCGAATCTACTCTACTTTAATCTAATCTAATCTAGTCAAGCCGGTCCCTCACTCACACGTGGAACCACGGAGAGATCGTTTCCGCCACATTCGAAAGGTTATGTTTTGACACTGTATAGAGATTTTTTATAGAAAGGCACACAAAGCAGGGCGCACAGAGCCAGGCGCAGAAAATCGTCTCGAGATCTAGGAACAAGAGGAGCCAAGAAGAATATATTTGTAGGTTAATACCTGCTCAGGGGTAGCTGGGATAATCGGCGGAATAACCGAGAAAGAAAAAACAAAAGAAAAGAGCCATTTTCTATCCCTCGTGCTTCGCTGTCAAATAAAAGCAACGTGGCATTCAACGCATAAAGGGCGCGCGTAAGGGCGCAGTCGCACAAAGTATACGCGCTGCGTCGTTAACCGACCACATATCTCAACAAATCAGTGCATCCTTATTTTCTCCTTGTCGAGCTGTTCCCGTCATTTGGTAGAGCTCCCAAACGGGGCTGTGCTCCAAGTGGGGCGCGGAACAGACGCTCTATATGCGGCAAGGGCCATCGGCGCCCACTATATGCGGCCACATTCTAAGCCAAGCCAAGCGAGGCCAAGACAAGAGTGAAAACACACGAAGGCACACCTCATTCTGACAGGAGCGTAAAACCAATTGGAGGATGGAACATCGGCCACCGCCGGCCTTAGCGTACGCCGCCAAGAGCGCTCTTATGAGTCCCTGAGCGCCAGGGCGATGGCGGGACCGCCAGCAATCAATGCCGGCAACGTCAAGAGAAAACAAAAGAACAATCAACTGCTATGGAATAACGTTTCAGAAGTTAATAAGAAAAGCCATCGCCCGTCCAAGTACGGCCGTCTGGCCGAGAAATACCGCCTCCGCGTATAAGCTGGCCGCTGTGATCAGTAGCGAGCTGTCTTAAGTCGTAACGAAGCAGCAAAATTTTTCTCCTGTGGCCCTTTTCGCTTCCACTCCACTTTTATCTTTTTTGTGTGTCTATTGTTTCTCTGGATGACCCCGCTATTTTCCCCACTTCTGGCCAGTACGGCGCTATTGTGTATGAACAAATAGGTCTTAGCCCCCGTATTTCCCTCTTTTGGTGCTGTTGCGCTTGGTGCTGAGATCGCCGGCCGCCTTATGGCCGTTCTCGGAACGGCTTGCAACGACCACGGATGCGCAGTTTATAGGCGATGAAGCAAGCCAGTCCTGCATTCGCGGAGATAAAAAGTTTGCCGTCAGACGTATACAGCTTTTCCATCAGTTTTCCAATGCTGCTGGCACCCGCTAAAAGGGAGGGTTGCGCTTCCTTTGCCGCAAACGTATTCCCATAAAACGAGGCGTCAAATGCAGTAGAGACGCCAGGGAGTGGAAACGGAAGTGATTTACCCCGGACGAACTACTTTTAGAAATATGAAAGTGACCACGTGTATGTGTGTGCTTGTTTGTGCACACGCATATGATTATACATACATACATACATACATACATACATACATACATACATACATACATACATACATACATACATACATACATACATACATACATACATACATACATACATACATACATACATACATACATACATACAATGCAAAGGCTTGTGTGAACATATATCTGTGCGTGCGTGTGATCATCTCCAAGAGCAGGGAAGAAAAAGGTAACGCCGACGTCTACTCCTGAAAACTGGGTGATATTTCTCAGGCGACTTGTCTGCAAAGCAGCTTGAGATGAAACAAATCTGCTGCACAACTAGGTTACATATAGTGAATTATGTCGATCACGACGAGCATACTACTTTGTCGAAAAGATATACAGTCAAACGCCTGTATAACGAAGCGTGGGGGACCGCGATAATGGTTAGTTATGCACGTCACATCGTTATACGCGTTGCGAAGTTCACTGACCCCATAAAAGGAGAGAATCATACTGAGAGACGCAATGAGCAGTTTCAACTGCAATATTTCTCCTTCACATTAGTTTTACGTACTGAATGCGCAACCACCGCCGACTTGGTGATGTCGAGGTTCGCGGCCTGCTGCGGCGCCGGGTCACAGAGTCACGAGATACATATCTGCAGTGCGTCAAATGCCGCTACCACTTTGAGGGTAGTCATAACGCTTGGCTCATCAACATGCTCTTCATCACTGCTCGCCTGATCATTTGTTTCGTTCTTTTCCTCTTTGATGCCCTCCACGATGTGGTTAGTTGTCAGGTCACAGCAACCGAGGACCTGGCCGTCCACCGAGTCGTAATCGTAAGTCGTCACAAGCGATGCTGCGCCGCCACACGCACTGTACGCATTTATCGATTCCTGCAGCTCCATGGCAAAACTAGATGACTCACCGTGGCCGGCTCACCTATCAGACGCGCGTTACCACGTGTGCGGCTAGGGGAATTCGTCATCAAACAACAATTCAGCAATTGCGAACGCATGAGTTTCTTCGTTAAAAAAGTAAATTCTCTGAGGGGGTCTTCGCTGTAGTGGAGTTCACGATACACAAAAAGCATAGAAATCTGTCCACGCCATACGGGATGCTTCGTTGTACAGGCTATTTCGTAATACAAGCATTCGTTGTAGTGGTGTATGACTGTATATATTGCGAACACATTGCAATGGCCACTTCAAGTTAATAACACAGGGCAAAAAACTAGGGTAGGAGGCGAATGCTGTTCAAAGTCTCAACCGTCAATCTGCTAGCACCGAGTCCGTATAAAATTGCTTTCAAGAAAACTGTTTTGGAAAGCCTTGCGGCCATTAATATCGACAGCGGGGTAGAAGCTGGGGTGAGTACGAACGTGATACACCACTCATTAGGGTATGTGCATCCTAAAGCTTTTCGCTTTTACACTGAATGAAGTATAATTCACTGAAGACGCACAAAAGCCCAATTTCTGTATGAATAAAACTGTTTTCAGACACGGGATTACGAAGCCTGATTAAGCCGCGGCTACACCGAAAGCACAACAGATTTCGAGGAAACAATTCGTGGCGCTTCGCCAGTCGCATGTCTGTTTTAGTATTAGCTCAGCTAATGGCTTCCTACCACTCGTTGTTAGAAGGTGCAATCCGCGGTTTTATTGCTATGTTCCTGGGGTATTATAACCTAATACAGTTCCGGACAGTTAATACAGTCAATGCTTGGGCTGTACGTTTCATGGCGGCAGCTATTTTCTCCATGTCCCCTACAGTCTACGCTACGTATGCCTTGCCCCGTGTATTAATTTTAACTTCAGGAAAACAATTTATTCTCTAGGCTTTGAGAAGGCTAAAGGTATGATTATGCTGTTTGGCTTCTAATGCTAGTTGTGGAAGCCAAAGTTGTAGGCACCTAGCACCAAGAAAGATGATCCGGATACATTAAATGGATATTAGGGCTCAAGCTGAAAAAAATCTGCGCCAATCCACCCTGTAAAGGTGGTTGGAAAGCGAAGCTGTGAACGACACCCACAACGATTACCCCATGCGACGACACTTGAATTCACACACGTGGCTCTTCAAATACTGAACCCAGAGAGAAGTGAAATGTACTTAACCACACCCTTGATTACTTCAAAGAGATTTTCTTTGCTAATGTTAAATCAATGCATGGTCCATGAGTGGCGGTTGGTTGAGTTGTATTGGTGGAGCACATCAGCGAAAACTCTGTTTTATAATATTAAATAATACTCAAACCCAGTGTTAGACGACCTCACTTCTCCTCTGTCTCTCCCGCCGCCGACGGGGGTGATGAGATCGGCGGCAGAGACGTATAAATGAGATGTCATGCATTGGTGTGAGCTTCCTTTAATTTTTACTAACTCCTAGCACATGGGTAAGGCGCGCACTCGACCGCTACACGTGGCGTGGGTAGAGCGGACAGCGACGCGAGAGGTCGCATGACGCTATCATGTGGAACTCAGCGAGAACGCAGGGGGTAAACCAGCAGATGTGCTCTGTGAGCGCATCGTCTGTCTCCCCCGTCTCCGCGTGTCCTTGTAGCTCAATCGATAAGGCAATAAACTCTTGCTCTGTTTCTGTATACGTTTAAGGTTCAATTCATGGTCGTACCATTAACTTCGTTTATTTGTTCGCGGGAGTTTTCTGTTGACACCAGCGGTCGCCACAGAACCCTTTGGGGGTAGAGGTAAAAAGCTTCCCTTTAAAACCACTTCTTATATGGGCACAACTTTAAGTCGGTAATGGGGGGATGTGTTCCAATACAAGGGGAAAGGGAGGACATGCGCTATGCTCCGCACGAAACATGCGCTATTTTCCCTCATTTTTGTTTCATTGACGGTAATTTCTTTTACTCGGCTTGGCTGCTGCTTCAAGTTCATACCCTTATCGTACTCACTTTCCCTTCTCTTTCATCCGCCACTATGGTCGGCTCGTCAAGTACCAAAAGAACGATTTCACTCCCCGTCCCCGATGCGGCACCGTTTTCGCGCCCTTATGGCTCCGGGTAAACGCTGTTATGATAACCGACTCCTCTTTTTGTTCCAAGACTTCTTAAAATCTAAACAATTTCCGGTTTTCTTCTTCTTTACTTCGCTTAAAAAAACGTTTCCGCACTTTTAGCGTATCCTTACGTGCGAGCTTTCGCCATCGAACCATGAACTACGCCTTTAAAACTGCTGAATTGATAATGTTCAGCCGGTTTCGTGTTGTGGCAATACTCGGTTACCACTTTTGCAACCACCACAATCGGCTTTCCCCACCGTACCCACAGCTCTCCTCATCTTTCAGCTACCGTTTTATCAAGCCCCGTTTTTCATTCTTGTTCAAAACGAACAGTTTTGGCGACGGTGGCTTCGGAAACGGCGTTCCCAATAGCCATCGTGCATCTGCCGGGTAAATAACTGGCCGTAGTATATGCTCACTTCGCTGCAAATGTCGTCGATAGACGATAGCCTTCTACCGCCCCTGCACGTAAATGCCTGTCTTCTCTCCGCCTCTCGCCTGTCACGCCCTTCCCCTACCGTCTGGCTCCTCCGACGGTGAACAAGGTGGAGGTGTGCTAAAGTCATTCCAATTTTACCGCGTTCCGCCGCTCGCGCTACATCTATTGGAACATTTCGTTACTGTTGGAATTCTAGAAATTCCGCCATGAGTCGCGTCGAGCGCGAGCGATTTTGGTATTTTGGGGTCAAAACATTCGTTTGCACGTGTATTTTTTTTATTTCTATGGCAGAAATTAAGCAGTCATGTATTTTTAGTTGAAAACATACTAGAAATACAACCTCTGTATAAATGCTTTCCCTAAATGTGCCTTTTTTTTTGCTCTAGAACTTTTACACGTATAAACTGTGTTTCAAATTTAGTGGTTTGGAAAAGATTTACTGGTATAAACTTCTCGTCCAACAACTCATTTTAACTTTTGGCCCGGTGGCTCAATCGAGGGGCAGACAGACAGACATATACTAACAGAAAGACAGAGAAAAATTTTCGTGTTTAAGTAGCCCCAAAAGCTTCATCGTCTTTAAAACGGTACAGACTAACCCTTGAGAACTAATTCGCGGCGTTGTACAGAGAGTTAAGTAACTGGAATGACTTCATAAGATAATCACAGAGCGATGAGCAGAGGAGGGCGGCAACCATGAAAAGAAACTCGCCAACTATAACCAGAAGGTGGGAAACTTAATGACAAACGCGGGAGTATGAAAGTGCAGGACCGGAGGAGCGGAGTGGACTGGCGAAGTTCTCAAGTTTGATACTCCGAAGCAAGAACATGCTAGGTCAGTTCGTGCCTATACTAGGGGAAACAAAGAAGCTTGCTATGCATGCACCCACCGATTGTCTGGCGGGAGAGATAGAGAAAAGAAATTTTTATGAGCACCCACATAACAACACCTTGTTACCTCTGGAATGAATTGACGGCGGGAATCAGTATTGTTAAAGTTAGTAATAAACAGTGACGCTTCGTGCATTGATCGTGCTAGAAGAAGAGAAATCAAGTCGGTGGTACATTGCCTCTTCTAATACGGCCGCGGAACCATAAATCTTCATCTCGTCATCATCAACCATGGTTCGTGTCACCTTTATCCTGATCCCGCCTAGCAGATTTCTGCCTTCGCTTCGTACATCCTTCCGGCGAGGGAAAGCTTAGCTGAAAGGGTCGAGCAACGCAGCTGTCGAAGTCATCCCATTGGCCTGGCAAGGGGGTGGGGGAGGTAAAAGCAGCAGACTGGGGCGGCGAGTTGGAATTTCGCACTTTCCGGGCTCTCGTGCCATGCGTCGGAGAGTACTTGGCCCTTGGCAGTACTTACATTGTGCTGACTACGGTTCTGCAAACATGAACTCGATACGTGGTGGGTGCGGGTATTGTGCTGACTGAATGAGTGTGAGGGTCGTCCCTTGCGCATTCGTTAGTTTTCGGCGAGCGAGGTAGAGTAACTTTCTATTTAACTTGTAATGATAGGTAATCTCCTGGCTTGCGACGAGTGGGAAAGACTTTTCTACGTTCCCCTGAACCACGTGGGATACCTCTCGGGCATGCTGGTGCATAAACTGGTTTTCTTGAATGAAGGCGTATGCGGCCGTCCACACGAAATCTACTTGTCGGTTCGGGCACATCACCGCTTACACCCAAAGATCAGGCAGTGCCACCCGCCTCCTCTGGTAACAGGAAGGGGGCACGTTCCTGGGTGGTACGAATTCAATCTGTTAATTTATCTTGTTTTTTCATTGATCAACGGTCATTTGTGGATGGTTCCCTCCGTCCACAATAGCGTAAGCTTCATTTGGAATAAAATTTTAAGTTATATTTTAATACAACTCTTACTTTGTTCCTTGATGTATTTGTTGCTTTAAACTTATTCTGTCGTGCTTATTTTTCACGCAAATTCCCGATACATTCCGCTGCTGTGGTACTTCATCCGGTACGCCATATTATTGTTATAATTCTTTTTTCTAGAAAATCAATAAACAATAAATAAATCAATAACTACTTTATGAACATCGGTAATCTTAGCTCCTGCGCACGTCCTTTTCGATAAAAATAGACCTTTGCCTTTTCTATCATGCGCTAACATTTTGCAACAACCCGAAATGACTGAAGACCATTAAGTAACTGGAAAAGTATCTAAAAGTGAAAACAACTTGGCCGCGTATCGGCTCACTTCACTGCGGATGGCGTGGAGTCTTCTTCCGTACCAGCCGTGTAAATACTAAATGCCTCTCTACTGCCCCCTGCGCTCCTCTTACGCTCTCCTCCTCGCGTCCGGCTCCTCCCACGAATAACAGCGTGGAGGTTCTCAAGCCGACGCAGCTTTCCCGCGTTCTATTGCTCGCCTGCCATCTATTGCAACCACTCCTTACTGTTAGACTTGGAATTCCACCCCGACATTTAGGCTCAGGCGCGAGCTCTATTTTGTATTTTTGGGTAAAACGTCGTCTTCAACTTGTATTTTTTTATTTGCTATTGCAAATTTCAAGTGAACATGTATTTTCAAATAAAAGGACACAGCAAATATCACGTATGTATTGATGATTTGCCTCAAATATGCCTGCCAGTTCTTTTTTTTTGCTTAACTACGGTCACAAGTATGAAGTATGGCGCCAGATTTAGTGTTTTGGAAATGTTTTGCCTGCATAAATTTTTCTTGTCAGAATTAATTTATCGTTTGGCTGGGTGGCTGAATTGACGGACAGGGAGACAGACAGACCAAACTTTCCGTGTTTAAGTAGCGCAAGAAAGAAAAAGAAATCAGTTTAACTAGCTGGGTTCAGTGTAGTGGTACTGCGAAACTTTCTTCGCTATTATCGAACAGCGGCACTGACATAACTCCACAGGACACGTTTCAGACAGCTCGTTAGCGCAAAAAGCTCCAAGATGGTTGCGAGGAATTCTTAGCATTTCAAGGTCGAGTGTAAACCGAGGAAGGGCGAAGGAATTTCGGAGAGCTTTTTCATGGTTTAAAGAGACGAAGCCAAAGCTTTTTCATCTGAAACCCAAGGGTATGTCCGAGAACATTTATTCAAACAACGTAAGAAGTGTTCTGTTTATGTCACTTCGAACTCCAAAAGAAATGGAGAAGGGGACAGGAAATGCGCAAGTCGTCGTCGGAAAATTGAAAAAAAAAATGCAATTGAAAAAAAAAACTGCAACACCGGTGCAAATATACGGTCCCAATTGATTCGTTCCCATCGCCACGTGCCGTCCAGATTAAAAGGCTCTGTCGTGGCAGCGGCTTTTCGCTGTTTGTAATTGCCACTGGTTGGAACAGCTTTTCCTGACGTGACCATTTTGACGCTCTGCCTGGCCGTACGGCGTCACTTTGGAGGTCACTGCAACCCCTCTTGTTTCCGTCAAAATCATGCCATTTTTGCTGCGTGGAAAATTCCAACGCCTTTGCTGTTTCTTTATTTTCGACGTTTGACAGTTGAAAAAGAAGACATAACCTCAATATTCCAACTATAGCACCGATGAAACGCGCACAAATGTCTGTGTATGATTTCATTTCAATTCAATTCAATTCATTTATTCAGCATTCTTAACAAAGAACAACACGAATGCTAGGGCAAGGACAAAAAGCCGCCATGCAGCAGCTTGACAAAGGTTCTTGCCCCTGAATTTGGTAAGGTGCAGCGACAAGCATGATCGAACAAAAACACAAATACAAGCTTACATTGAACTTAGTAAAAGAACAAGCGTACAACCAACACATATACATTACACCTTGATACAAAGTTCACAATGTTTCATAATAAAACAGACAGGAGACAACAACATACAATATTTCATATCTTGAATATCATTTGCAACAATCAAAATATATAGCCGAAACACCCCTATCATAGATCAAGATATGTGAGCACAATATTATTCAAAACAGTGTTTCTGTTCTCAACGTCATCATCATCATAGCTGTGAGAAATATTTACGGACTTCTTTGTATGTGAATTTGGCTCTATTATGATGTTTATTCAAAACAGATGGAAGATTATGGGCCAACATTTGTAATTTATAATTGGTACGAAAATAAGGTATATTCCAGACCTCATACCTAAGTGTTTGTATATTTGCACTGTGATATTGTAGATCGGCAAGGGAGGTTAAGAAATGTCTGATGCTAACTGAAGAAAAACAATACGTCTACATAAGGCGAAATTTATAAATTTGTTCTATTTTGATTATGTTATGTATTTTAAATGCATTCTGTGTTGTATGGAGACGTTCGATATTTGCAATCAGTCGAATCATTTTCTTCGGGAGGCGGAAAAGTTTCGTTACGTTAGTCTTTGTTGTCGTGGTGTATACCAAGCAGCAGTAATTTAGTTGGGAATAAAATAGTGCATAATAAATCTGAAGTTTAACCTTTAGTGGAAGTAACAAACGGGATCTAGAAAGAGCGCCACAAACAGCCGAAAGTTTTCTACAGAGATAGTCGACACGGTTTTCCCAGCTCAGATTGCAAGTAAAATAGACACCGAGAATTTTGTGTGCTTTAACAATTTCTACAGGTTGGTCGTCGATGTATATGGTTTGATGCGAGCTAACTTTTTTATTCTTAGCACATAAAATTATAGCTTTGGTTTTTACAGGGTTAATTTTTAATTTATGTAACGTTGACCAAGTTGTTAATTCCTTTAGTGCTAAATTGCATCTATGGATTAGGTCATGTATATCGGGTCCAGTAAAGAGCAAAGTGCTGTCGTCCGCATATATCACATATTTTACCCCTTCACCAATATTAACCATGTCGTTTATATACGTGATGAATAGCAACGAACCCCAAACACTTCCCTGGGGTACGCCGGAAGTTATCGGCAGAAAAGTTGATTTGTGGTTATTTATACAAACAGATTGGGTTCGGTTGCTTAAATATGATTCGAGTAATGATAATGGTATACCACGAATTCCATACGAGGACAGCTTGTTTAGCAAAAGTTTGTGATTCAGGCAGTCAAAAGCTTTACTGAAATCAATAAAAACACCAATTGTGAACATATTGTAGTTGATACCCTGTAAAATGCTTTCCTTAATCGCTAATAAGGCTGTTTCGCTTGACCTGCCCTTTCGGAAACCAAACTGTGAGTTGGATATAATGTTTTTTATGTCAAAATATTTTGTTACACGGGCATATATAACTTTTTCAGTCCCTTAGAAAAAGTAGGAAGCACTGATATGGGTCTATAATTAGATGCAGAATTTCTGTCACCACCTTTACAAACAACGGAGACCCTTGCTCATTTCATTTTTGTTGGGAATTTTCCTGTGGAGAGCGATAGATTAAAAATGTGAGCAAGGGGATGGGAGATACATTTCAAAACATATTTAATTGGTGTTATTTGTAAGTCGCCTGTTTCCAATGCTTTGCTGCTCGAAAGGCTCATAAAGGTGTTATAAACTTCATTCTCATCTGTTGGCATCAGAAATATGCTATCGTTAGAACTATGACGGTCAGCGAATGAAACAAGGCTATTATCACAGGGAAAAATGTTTACTAGGTATTGATTAAAATAATCCGCGAGGTTATGACTTTAAGGAGACCTAAAATCACGGCTGCTTTTGTGCCTTTCGAAAGGGCAGCTTGCCTTTCTACCTGAAAAATTGGCATACAAGTTATCCCGGGGGTTTGTTGCAAGCGGCAATCCCTCCCAACTTTTATGTCGATGCTTCCCTAATGCAATCGTCAGCTGGATGTTGGTCCACACGACACGCTGAAGGTGTAAAGGGCTTTGGCGTAAAACTGACCAGTGCCACGCATAACGGGTGGGACCTTGCATACTATAAATCAGTGGAGGCTAACTCTTGCTGCATATCGATATTAGAAAAGTGCCGAATTCTTGGAAAAGGAGTGTGAGCAATTATGAATAACAAAACACGATGGTGCAGTTTTGCTTCTGTGATTGAAAAGACGAAAAGGCGCGCACGAGGTAAGCAGCGAACAAGTAAGCGCTGTGAAACATACTTAACGTTAATAACGCAGGAGTGAGGGCTAGTTCATGCTGCATAGCAGAAGTAGAAAATCGCCGAAAATTAATAAACAAGGTTGGAAACAAAAAGGACGACAGCGCATCAGAGACAATGCACCGTCATCTTGTGTTGTCCTTTTAATAAGTGAGCATCGCTGACGCATTACTTATCGCGGTTGATCACGCGATGCAAAAACGTGTCGTCGAAATTTCCACTGGGCGCCTGTGTCCATTCGTGTACGACTGACCAGAATTCTTCGCTGCCTACGAACGGGAGTGTGCGTGAGCCTTACATCCCCATTGTGTACGCGACGCCCTACGTTAGCATTAACGTTACGCTTTGAAGTCCAACGTCGTCAACGGGTACCCGGACCTTCACGTACAGTACGTTTGACCTTACCTGTCCCGCAGTTAGATTCAACGTTGAGGTCACCGAATGTTACTGGTGAATATAGGTCTACATCATACCAACATACTTGGATTGACCAATGACGATGAGTAGCCGTCAGAAGCGCACAACCGAATCGCCAATTTTTACTTGGCTGCGATGTCAACATGCCAACCTGCACTTCTCTCAATGCTCACAAATATCCATTCAGGTTAATTGGCCAGTGACGATGACAGCAGCCACCAGATTATAATGACTCATTCACCAATTCCCATGACGTCGACGCAACGTACCAACCCGCACAAATGCTTTTATGACGCAACTATATAAGTCATTGATCATGAGCACTGATCTCCACCAGAGTTGCTGGATGGCGCTTCGAGCTCTCCGGCGCACGGCCGCCGGAAGTTCGAGCGCTCGTCCCGGAAGTCGGACCGTTCCAGCATAGCGCATGCTACGCATGGGCTGGTTTCGCACGCATTTCGCCAAAAATGCCTGCTTGTTGCGCCGTAAACTGCACAAGCAGACCAGAGAAATCGTCTGGGAAGACGTTCTACTTGGAAGTATTACAATATTCTGAACGATGTGCGTGATACGCAGCGAAACGCAAATGTCATATCAGTGTCGTTTTTAAGCTGGGGCTCTTGTTACGCAGATTCCCTCGCTCTAAGCCGGATTTATACCGGCGTTGGGTGGCAAACTTATACCCTAGTTACACGGCGAAAGTAACTGCAGTTAAGTTTAACCGTGGTTACTAAACTTTAACCGCGGTTATCGCCAACTGCGGTTTTGGATGTTGCACGCGAAATTGCAAGTTTGGTAACCGCAGTCACTTGATTATGAGCGCAACAAAAATAAATTACCACACTTTTAACTTCACGATAAAAAAAGAGAAGCAGTGTAGACAAAAAGAAATATCGTTAAAGCATTCGCTTCTGACACAAACGCAACGCACTCGTGCGCGGCGAGAAGAGGGGCTTCCCCAACAGCTCGCAACCGGCTTGGTTTGCTTAGGTCTGCTCGGTGTTGGGAACTTTCATCTTAGCATCGCGGTAGATATTTGACCACCGCTATCTCTACAACTGCGAATTACAATCCATAGCACAATTTTTCACCGCACTAACATTCATTTTCTCGAATGCGGAAGTTCTTTTCCGCGATCAGATTGATTTCGAAGAGCGGCGATGCGATAAGCTGTTGCTGCCGTGGTCTGGGATGGTTCGGGCCGCAAGCAGTGCCGTGCGGGCAGGCGCGCCGGCGTGTTTACAGGCACGGCCGACGCGCGCGCCGATCGTTTCCGTGTGCTGAAAACGCTTCAAGATTGCCTGCTATATCCATTTCTGGCGGACGACGCGCGGAATTTACAAATTTAGCACGGCGTTTGTCGTAGTTGATCGGGCGGATCGGGAAACGAGCCGCTGCTGACGGGCAGTCGCGCTGATTGCGAGAGCGATGCAAAGAACGTAAGCGCGTCTTGGGGACAGCTTTTGGGCGCCTGCTATTTGAGAACCTTTGTCTCTTCCGAACGCAGGTGATTTTTTTTTTTTTTCGCCTCCGCTGATGCGCCGCCACTTGCGTCCGAACTGAATTGTGCGATTTTGAGCACTGCGGCTGCAGAAAGTGCGGTTAGCGTGACCGAACTGAGGTGCCAAGCTCAGTTTGCGCTAACCATGGTTAGCGACGTAACCGCAGTTTCGTCTGTCAGCAAACTGCGGGTTTTGTCTAACCGCGGTTTGCTTAACCGTGGTTAACTGTGCCCGTGTGCTCTCCATCCCCAGGCAGCAGGCTCTGCAGTTACCACTTTACTGACAACTGTTTTGACAGAACGGGCGCACGAACTCGGCTACAGCCTGTCGCCGTGCTCACGTTGTTTTCTTTCTAGCATAAATCCCTAGCATAAATTTCTAGCATAAATCCCGTTACAGCTGCGTCGTCTCTCAAACCAAGACCCAAGTGACATTTTCGTTCTCCTTTGCAATTAAATTCTGCTTCATATTAACGTCGCATATTTCGGTATAACATATGTTGCGATCTGAACGCAATGTGTATAGCCAAAATGCAATAAAGTGAGAACAAAATGCCAAAATCCGCCAATCGGGACGCTTATCAGCGGTTGAAAAGCATAGCAGACGCCCGACTTCCGGGACGAGCCGTTGAACTTCCGGTGGCCGTGCGCGCGCCCGGCCGCGACAGCGGCGAAGCGCCATCCAGCAACTAAGTGGAGATCAGTGATCATGAGGTTTAACGCGCCGAAGCTGTATACCCGGGTTATGAGGCGCGCTGTAGAGGAGGGCTCCGGATTGATTTTGACCACGCGGGATCTTTAACATGCGGCTAAAGACGCTATTCCAGAAGGCTTGTGTTCCGCCTACTCCCGAATTTCCAGGTGCTTGGGTTATGAAAGTAGAGATAGTGGAGCATTCGATACACTTCGAATGAAACCGCCGTAATCGCGCGCAGCACGCCTGGCATATTCAGCGCGCTGTATTGGGGCCGCTTAAGTTGATAAAGTACGGCTTGGGCTATCTTCCGCTTGCAGCATCAGCTGAAAACTATCTGTAATACTCATTCCCTAGCGTAAACTAGATAACCCCACTGCTACTTTATAATCCTCAGCCTGGCTGTTGCCAATGCCCGGCGCGGGGTGGTCTGGTTTTCTCGGTGTTGTGTTCTTCGATTGAATTATGTATGCTACTTATCTTTAGGGTAGTCCCAGTGCAGCTCTTCGCAAGCACAAACCAAGTAATCAAAGGAGTCCACTATAGCGAACGGAACGCGCCCTGCTCCCGAGTCCCGACCATCAAATATGGCTTTTGTTTACGGCTTGATTGAGCGTGCATGGCGGATGCTTATCAGAAATCGCCACTTGTCAAGCGCGTATTTGTGCACTGGAGAGTGAGTTTCAGACGTTGAAATTGTGTCTTTTATCATCGACTGTGTTTTCACCTTGTATGAAGAAGGCTCCCGTGGTAAAGTCGTGTCGTCTTGGCCTCTCCTATCTGCTCGTACAATAGTGAACTCCAGTTCGGACCGACCATCCCCTCGACTGTGGTACTATTGACTGACGGTGGTCTGGGGACTTCATTTTTGTTTTGTGATAAAATCTTGTCGTTGCTAGCGGGCAGTAAATGACCGCTTCGTGGCTACGACGCTACCACCACACAAAATGGATGCCAGGGATGGGTGTGGCTTCGGTTGTTACGCCGCGCCCACGAATGGGCTGGGTGTGTTTGGCTGACATGAGAACTCGGAGGAAACTCCGGCATGGTTTTGTAAGGCCGAGTTCAACTCGGGACGCCCGTGGTGGCCGCTGCTGCGGCGCGATTTATTTTTATGGTCACTGTAGCAGCCATATTTCTACCCCGACAGGTCTTTTACACGAAACAGGAATTTTTAGCTCGGTTTTAGCTCTCGAAAAGTGCTGTGCATGGGTTGTGCAGTCGTCTGGGGACAGACCCCCGTTTGCGACGACTTAGACGCGGCTTTCGCTCCATGACCATCGAGGAGCGAGTGTAGTGTGCGCTGCGGTTTTACGCGACGGCAAGCTTCTACAGAAGCGTTGGTGGCGACCGCACCATCGACCGCCACCAGTCGACCGTCAACCGGTGTGTGCGTAATACGACCAGTGGAGACGTATTTTCAAGACCTCACCTTTCTTTTAGGTGATTTCGCGAACATGGCTTCCGCAGGTTCCTACCGCGCGTCTATCCGTCTGCATCCGCAGCGTACGCTTCAGTTATCTTCCGCTCGCAAAACAATTTCGAACGAAGCGCTGCATGACCGTGCGTTTTGTTTATCATCAGCGCGGCATACAGTCTCCCTTGATGGGTTGCGTGACGCGCCTTTCTTGTGAAAAGGTTACTGGCAGGACAGCTTATACGTATTACCACAGGTATTACATATTTTGTCAAGGAGACAGTCTACGCGCCGATAGCCGGTTGAGGTGGTTTATTCTAGGGGTGAAGCCGATAGGAACGCAGGTCCGAGCGTTGAGATAACCCAGCTCGTTTCTCGCGAATGCACCTTATGGGGTCCATCTTCTTCCCCTGACGCGTCTTTGGCGCATATCCTCGCGTCCGGATAGGACATAATCCTCTTTCCCTCTTCCCCATGGTTGATGCTGGTACGGCGCATACCCCAATAGCTTGATGGCCTGTTAATCAACGGCGCGCGCCTATTGTCAGAGGTGATCTTTACATATTTCAACGGCTTTTCCTCAGCATCACAATCATATGGCAGGAAGCAGACCATGGAAACTGAGTAAACGGGACAGCTAAGAATTAAAGGGACCCTGCAACACTTTTTTCAACTTTTCTTTAAATCGTAAATGCTTGCAGAACGTATTCCCCCAACAAACCCAGTACTTAGATTAGGGGAAATTGCAAAGTACCTCAGCCAAAAATATCTACTCTATGCCCATCAGATAACTTGTAAACTTGTTCAAAAGATGTTTCTCTCGTTCCTGTCTC
This sequence comes from Haemaphysalis longicornis, assembly GCF_048455015.1. Classification (NCBI taxonomy): domain Eukaryota; kingdom Metazoa; phylum Arthropoda; class Arachnida; order Ixodida; family Ixodidae; genus Haemaphysalis; species Haemaphysalis longicornis. The sequence continues at coordinate 382,654 of NW_027526263.1, read as the reverse complement.
TTTACGTTCTTCGACGGCTCGAATTGCGTCACTAAGGCCATGTAGCGGCTCTTCGCCGGTTTTCCGTCAGTTGCAGCGATGAGCGCTTTTCCATAGCAACTTAAAAAAAGAGCCACAAAAACAAAGCGTAATAGAAGGCGTATCTGGTGCGACGAGAAAATTGCGCGGTGCCGCTCCGTGCTGGCGATAACTATAGCTTTCGCGGCGGTTTCAGACGAGAAGGAAATAGTGAAAGCGCTTATCGAAAGTGTTGCAGCTTCCTTTTAAAGTAACTGCGTGATGCCAGAGGGATGGTGTGCGGGATTGGTTAGGGCACGAAAGAAGAGAGTGTTATAAGGGAATCGAACTCCATGAAAAAAAAACGACTGTGGAGAGCTTCTTCGAACAAAAGCTGTGAAGAGCAAAATAAAGTAAAGCAAACAAATCTGAAAAGTTGATGTACTTGTTGCTATTCCTTCCTTCGTAACCCATGGCCCGCAATTGGGAGCTTTGAGGAACCCCGATTCTAGGGAGGCTGTGGCGTGTTCGAGTGTGCTTGCACACTAAGACAAACAAATGAAATAGTAGATACTGACGCAAACACGTAATAGCAGAAAAGAAGCCGTTTAAATTAATCCGTACCAAAATGCAAAGAAATGAAGGTGAGGAAAAACGCCCAACCACCATGTATTAGTAACGAAGTTGCTAATACGTATCGCCAGGGTTTCGGATTAAAAGCACGTAGGCAAACTGGACAGCGCCGATGGCATTTTGTGTCGAAAGCGGGGGTTTCGATAAAGTAATACGAGCAGCAACTGTTTTGGATGTGGCGCGCTTCTATCCCCCACTTTCTTTTTTGGTCAGTCGGCCATAGTCACGTGATTGCACTGTCTGCCACCTACAGCAGAGAATATTTCTTAGGACGAAAATTTTGAAACAAAAAGCTCATATGAACACCTGGAATAAAAAATGCAATGATCTTTGTAGTGAAATACAGATTAATAAAAAATAAAGTGCAAAAGTACAATAAAATAAAGTAGTTGGATTTGCTTGCCCCCAGCAGCCATAAGTGCAGCAGTGGAACGAGCGAACGCACTGAAAGATGTGCCACGCCCTGGTCGCGCATCCTTGGAGCGCTCTTCCCTAGACCGATTACATCACCTCAATAATCAGAAAATAGCATGAATCCATTTTTAAGCGCTTTAACCCGGCCCCGAAATAATACCATGAGCTTATTATTATCACCACAGCTCCACCTTGCCCTAGTTTCGCTCAAACTGGGGCATTCTGGAATAGCACCCTAAATCTCGGACACGGCGGCGGCCACCAGAAAAGCGGCCGCCGCGCCAGGAATCGAGCCAGCGTCCTTGGGCTCAGCAGCACACGCCTTAGGCAGTGACAAACCGCAGCGGTTAAACTATATACAGGGTAATCAAAATTAAGCCGACAGGTTTTTTTTTTTTTAAATTAGGCGATTGTATTTACGTGACGAACACCTCTACAGTGAGGCTATGCGCCCAGGGGGACGCAGAATTAAAGGGTAACTATTGATGTGAGTGTGTTAATGAACTAAAACTGAATAATAACTTTTTAGTGGCTGCAGTGAGCAGGCATGTTTGTATTGCAAAGTTAGACGCAACCGTGTTTCTACGCAGTTTTATTTGGCAGAATTCTTCTAGCGCATCTGTACTCCGAGATACAGAACTGCCAAGTTTAATTGCCGTTCGCATGATTTAGACAGTGAAGACCGGCGCAAAGGTCCTCCCTTTTGTTCTGTCTTGCGAGGTCAGGGTGCCGCAGGGAAATACTGTAAGGCGACCGGTTCAGCTCCTGTTCCCTTTGGAAATAACATAGCGTAGAATGAGCCCTGTCTCATTCCAGGGGGGAGTATTAGAACTGTGCGCGGACCTTCCGTCCAGTCGTGGAGAGAGAGTACAGAGGGACGACAGAACGGCCGGGCGCCAAAAAGAAAAAGCCATTAAGAGGCGCCTCTGGCTGTAACGGGACACAACGACTGGAGGGAGGGGGCCGCTCGGAGAATCCCGGGAAGCAAGGGAGGGGCCCGGCTCCTGGTGACCGCCAAAGCGAGAAAGCAACGAGAACGACTCCGAGGGGCCCACGGACGAGCATCGCTCCGGCGTCTGCTCGAATTGGCTACAACGAGAAGTGAGAATAAACGGTTAACGAACGAACCAACGAAGTGCTTCGTTTGGGTTATTTGAAAAACCTACAACGACAGAAGAAGTATTCCTACATGCCTCCATGCCAGCACTGCCATACGGCGGAGAAGGGCGCGAATCAAGGCACCGTACTTACTCCACGTGCATTCCTAACGGAACGTGAAAGCTCTCTAGTCGTTCCTGTTGCCGTTTGATTTTTTTTAAATGCCGCTAGAGAAACCGCGGGTGACAGATTTTGTATTTTTCTGGACGTATATTTTATTAAATCAACCGTCCGTGTATTTGTAATAAAGAAACCACTGGGAATATCACTTATGTGTTGATTTCTTGCCCCAGATAAGCGTAATATTTTGTTTTCGCTCAACAATGTTGGCACGTATGAACACTGCCACCGGGCTTAGCCATTTAGATGTGGCTCTGGGTATAAAAACCTATTGTGCACCATCTGTTTCACTTTGGCCGGGTGGCTGTATCGAAGGACAGACAGACAGACAGACAGACACACAGACAGACCAAAATTATCGCGTTCAAGTAGCCAAAGAAAGATTACCATCTTTAAGAATAACGTTTTCCGTCTGCGTGCGCTCCCCAGTCTGTCCCTCTGTCTGGGTCAAGCAAGGGTACCGACGTTCGCATGTCCCGACTCATTCCACTCATACGAAGAACAATTGCGCAAGATTTACAACACAAATGCGCAATATTTACAACCCCAACAATCACCACCTCTTCCTTCTACCCCTCTTCTTCTTCCTCTTCTTCTTCAAATCTACGTTGATAATTGTGATGTGAGCCACCACGCACAGACACTAGCAAGGCACGTTGTGTTCAAGCTGTCACTGGACACGCAAATAACACTTTTGAGCCTGATAAATAATATGATCTCTTGGTGGCCGTTGGAAAACCTACTTCACAGGATATACAATGAATCGTCTGGATACATTAAGAAATGCGAAACGGAGGCGCTTAACTTTTTTCGACAGACCTAAAATCATGCGCGCCCCACCATCCCGCGCAATTAGGTTCCCGGTCTCAGTTTTGTTTTCAGGCCGTCGTCTCCATAGAAATATTTTTACCACGAGCATAGCACCCTCACGCAACGTCTTTTCCCGAAATATGGCAGCCATGATAGATAAAAACTCCCGAGAAAAACTCCGAAAATCATTGCCGTTCGTTCATTGTGCAAGAGCGCCACACGCACCTCTAAAAAAGCATTGGACATGAATAATTTATTTCAGTTCGTCCGCTACCCTAGGCGGCGCTTTTGGGATTGTAAATACCCAAAAAGAAATTTTGAATTTCCGCTGCACAACTGGTTAGAACGACGGGGCACTTTTTCTGTGGTTTCGATTACCCCGTAATTCTTTTTTTAGTCGAGGATTATGCTTGCGTGATGAGGTACAAAGAAGAAAATAGGTAAAACCGAAACTGTGCCGCCACCACCAATTCTAGGTCGCCCTAAATTCCGTGCAGGAGCCGTAGCATGAAGCGAGGAAATTAACGCCCATTCCATTTTAACCAGGAACGAAAACACCAAGAAAAAGTGAGATGAAATACTTTAAGAAAGCTGAAAACACCAGCTGCCCTAATTGCACGGTTTTTACTCTCCTCCAAATGATGCTGAGTGGAATAAAAAGACTAAGGTTGGAACAGAGAATGAATGAAAGATTATTAACATTCCTGTGGAAACAAGCTGGTCGAGGCGGACACTCTGACAAATTAGCGATTCGGGCATGCTCGAATGCCGGCGGGATTTAGTCGTATTTGAAAGGCTAAGAGCCAAAGAAGTTTTACTAGTGCCTGGTTACATAAAAAAGGCGCATCTTGCCCCGACATCCTAAACACTGACGTCTCCACGGCACGGTGCAACGTTGTATCAGCGAAAAAAATCTCGTCCTTACAGCAACAAAAATTCATTGCTGCTTCATTGCTTGAAACACAACTCGGAAAGCTAATAAAGTCTTTGCATACATTCCGTATTCAGTTTGTACTCGGAAATACACGGCAATGCTGAAGTAATTTACCTGTCGCTTAAAAAGAATTTAAGCTTTATTCTTTAAATGTCATGAACCCCAGGGGCAATAGGGGAGCTTTTGGGCGGCATTTTTGAAGCAAGTATTCGGGTACAAAAGTTGTGTGTATTGTGACCAACAATATGTTACTCAGTGCGTAGATCATCTGGCACTTCATCTTCTTCTCATTACCATTATCACCATCATGTTATTCCTAATCTGAGTCTGCTAAGCATACACGTCATAATTCCCTGGGCTTGTGTTCTGGGCCGCCGCTTCGAGCAAACGCCCTTTGTCGACCGTCTCCGAGGCTTCTCCCACCTGTCTTTAAGGCGTCCCTAAAGTGGTGGAGTTTCCCATCGGCCCAGTTCTCGGCCGCTACGAGTTACATCCCCGAAGATCCGTTCCGGTCGACGTATCCAGCTACGAGAGCCACCGACGCAATGAGAAAGCAGGTCGGAACGCACCGCTCCCACACCCTCGGCATGAATGCTCACAGGCCGCCAGCGCGACCCTTCTGCCTTTGCTGGTCTTAGAGGCGAAGACGTCGAGGATTGGCTCAACAAGAGTAATCGCATGAGCAGATTTAACAGGCGGGACGATGTTTTCAAGCTGCAAAATCTGGAATTCTCCCTCGATTACGTAGCGAAAACGTGGTTCTTCAACCATGAGGAAAACCTCAAGGACTGGACCACCTTTACTGCTCAGCTGCGCCAGATTTTTGGCCCCCTATCAGCTCGCTCCGATGGCGCCAAGAAAAAACTGGATTCTCGCGTGCAACGCCCGGACAAAAACGATGCCTTTTACAATGAGGACGTCCTCGCTCTGCGCCACCGCGCAGATGAAAACATGCCCGAACGTAATAGGATGCGCCACATTCTGAAAAGCACCCCGCCTTTTGCCTTCAAAACTGTGGCTGTTCCGATTCCTGCCACCGTTAGCGACGTGCGCCCAGCTCGACAGCGCCTGGACTAGCGCCAGTCCATTTGTCGGCCCCAGGAGACTTGGGCCACTCATGTACCAGGGGACTCGGACCCGCGTACTCTGATACGCACTATCATCCGGGAAGAGCTGAAACACCATGACTCGCCTCATTCGCCACGTGATTACTGCAACACTAGCCCACCTAGTCTGCGTGACATTGTCAGGGAGGAGCTCACGTCGCTGACAGGATGTGTACCCTAGTCCTCTCCTTTCGCCACCATCTCCACACCGTCCTACTCGGCGTTTGCGACAAGACCACCTTTGCAGGCCGAAACACCGTCAACACAGGGCCATGTTACAGCGATCGCCGCTGCAGCTCCTCCACCCGCCTATTCCTCTTCCGTTCAGCCCGGTCGACAACGCTTAATAAACAATGGCCCGTATACTTCTGTTGTGGGATTTCATGCCACATTTATCGTTTCTCGGTACGGTTGCTCAGTTATATAAGAAATTCAAACTGCAAACAGGCCCACGTAAATAAATTCTTTGATGTGTCCAATAAGTTTCCGCTAAGTATGAGTAAGGACAGGAACTTTGCTTGCTTTAGTCCTATGCGACCTCCTTTGTTACTCATATAGGTATGCATAACAGCGAGTTGTAGCAAAGAACCGCTCTCGCATACAAAACTAAGGCAGACAAACGACTTACACGAGTACATTAGGCTCTGCCGGGCGCTCAAAGACCTGCGACGCACTGAAAGATACATACACGCCAAAGGCGAGCGCGCTTGATAGGATCGACTCGAATTGCGGGGTCGCCATGTAGGGAGTCGTCTTTCGCGTCGCATATGCGATCATTGCGGGCCGCGCGCTGGCCCCATTACATATGAGCAGTGGCGGAATCGAAATTCGCGCGGGGGCCTGGAACGCTAATGCTCCGGGGAAGCAGCCACCCGCGCGGCTGAATGTGTTGAAAGCGAAATGCTCTCTTTAGTCCACATCCACGAAGTTCGTGATATTTTAATGTAGTAGCGCATTTAAGCGAAACTGCCCCCAAAGAAATGTCCATCCCCGCCCGTCCCAATGCGGGGCAGCTTCCGTTCGGTCTCTAGCGTTCTAATTCGCATTTCTAAAAACAAACTCTATATACCCCATTTTAATGCTAACACGCTTCTGTAATGGCATGCCGTTTGATGTCTGTTTAATAAATGGTTAATAACAGCACGGGTGTAAAAACATTTCGCTTGCTACTAATTCAGGTATACGAACTTCTAGAAGAGGCTGTGATCCCGTGCAAACAACTGCAATCTACGCGCTGATATCCGAAGCGAATTAGACTACGTTTGTCCATTATAACCGCACCGAGTAGCACGACGTCTTTCTGGCGAATATTCAATTCAGAGTGAAGCTTCTAGGTAAAAAATACCGGAGACAAGCGTCAATCGAGATTTAATTAACGTATCTTAAAGCAAACTATACGAATCATTTGCTGCTAAAGCTGCTCTAATACCCGTGTTTGGTTTCCTCTCACTCATTGCTGTACGCGATTACCAATCGCAGTTCTAATCGAGCATGCCTCTATTCCTCGCACAGTGCCGCGATGGGAAGGCGTTCCACCACCTCATCGTTCAGCCCAAAGCGATGTCCCGCAGAAGCTCCAGGGAGCCCCACTCAAACGAGGGCGAGTGCGGGCATGCACCACTAACGCGCCCGATCAATGCTCCTGCTCGGCGTGCACGTTCGATTCGCGGTGCGAAGACAATAAGCAGAGCACTTTCGCGGTCGTTTTCGAACACGGGACGTACACTGGTCGGCAATCGTACTATCACCATGAACTGAACCTCACGCAAATCGAGGTGATCACCGTTTCGCTCGCCACGCTCAGCGTAGAAAGTGGAAGCCGCACGCAATATATACGGCCCAAAAGAATCCCTGTAAACGAATGCACAGACTGCAGAGAACTTGCCACCCAGTTTTGATAGGCAAGCGCAGTTGTCCGTTTGGCCTAGCCAGCTAGGCCCGAATTCTATACACTTCGCACCGACCTAATATATGCGCCTATACTGGGTGCCGGGACCCGCGGGAAGTTTCGGAAATGAGCGGGCCCATGCAATGGCGAGCGATGAAGAAGCCTCTCCCCATCTAACACCTACTGACGCTACGGCCAGAGATCGCATCGGACTCGCGAAACAATGCAACTTTCTCCTCTGCGCTCTATCCGAGAACATGAAATCCTAACATAAAAGCTGTCGCCTCATCTGGAAGGCAAGAACCGGCGCCGTGCGGACTGCGGACGAGAAACCGAGAGCATTACGCAAAGGTGGCCGACCGCGCCATGGATAAGCCCGACTCAAAAAACCCAAAGCAAGAAGCAAATGCTGCAACCAAAACTGCACGCCAGACGTCAAACACTTATGTGGGACCGCCAAGGGTGCTCCAACCTCTCTGCAGCCAATGCACTGCAGACGCTCTTGGCTGTGAAGAGTGGATCTGTCCACAGATATCGAGCCAGACGGTTGACGCTTTCGGGAGTGTATCGACCCGAACTCAAATACAAGGGTTTCTACAGGAGGACTATGGTTAGACAGCATGGCTGTAAGTCGTTTCCTTGTTATGTGGAGCTAGAAGTTAGAAAAGAAGCAGAAAAAAAAAAGCACACCAGAAGGTGCCGATACTTTGTTCTGAAAAAAAAAATAAAAAAATAAAGAGCCAATCGAACCTGGCGCTCTGGTGGGATTTGCTATGTAGGATTTAGCTATATTGCGGATTCATTGTGTTGAATAAATAGAACAATGGTGCGATCTCCATGTCACAGGCTGGAAACCCAGAAAATGGGTGGGTAAAGACAATGATGTTTTATGATAGCTCGGCTACACCAATCAAGGCGACGCCTCTATTGCGCCGCACATGCGGCAGCTGAAGAGCGCGTGGCGTTGAGCCATGTCAGTGGGGAGAAAGACGGCGCGCGTGACAAGGTGTATACTATACTCAGGAAAGCGGCGGCATCGGTGAAGAGGAGTGTAAAGGGGGCAGCAACCGAACTTTCTCGGTATAGGCGGCCATGCTTCATTGTGCACATACAGTGGGTGGAAGTCACTTTACAAAGATCAAGCTTACAACGATTTCTTTATGGTCGGCTGCCCATAGAAACACAACTGCATTGCTGGGAAGACATTTTTGCAAGGGGCCATTAGAAGACGTGTGTTATCAAAATGTGAAGTCCGTAGGAGCTTTTTCATTGTTTCCGAACGTTTCCTGCAGGCTGGGAAATTGATAGTCTCCGCTTGGTCTGTCGCCGGAGACGGTCTGCTGGATCCTAGTCATCCTAGCCGGATCCTACAGCGCCGAATGCGCTGTAAGAAAGCACATTGACAGCAGTATCATCACGGAAGCGAAGCGGGGAAGGGGAGAAAGACAATGCCTGGCGGACTAAATTTCAAGGCGAGTCATTCGTGGTTCATGGTCTGTCGTCAGGACGGGTGACCCACGGCCGTCGTAAGGACGTCTAGACACCACTCGCCACCTGCAACGCCACTCAATGGCCATACCTCTGCTGCCACCAATCTCCAGTAGTCTTCGCAACCGGCTCATCGCTCGTTCAACGAGCCGCCCTGGTTATCACCCTTACCTGCGAAGGCGCCTACCTCGCGCACGTTGCGAAGGATCAGCGACGTCTCCTACGGCGTTAATCGCCGGCTGTTACATGACGTGAGAGGCTTCGTGCTCTCAGGTCGCTGATGTGGCGATGTCAGAAGTAGCCTTTCCCATGGGGCAGGCGGTGCCTGACTCAGTGGGGGCGGCAACATGGCTAAAGAATCCCATGCAGCGAGCGCGCTGCCTGACACGTGCTGGAGGGCAGCTTCAGAAAGAGGGCTCCCATAGGAAGCAGAGGAGCCGCCTTTTCGAGGGCATCGATACGGGTATGTCGCGGCAATCCAGTTATTGTTCGGAGCGTGGCCCTTTACTACCTTACAACTTTAGGACCTTACTACTACTTTACAACTACTTTACTACTTTATTACTACTACTTTACTACTACTACTACTATTAGTAGTATTACTATTATTACTACTACTACTACTAGTACTACTACTACTACTACTACTACTTTACTACTAATACTTGAAGGCCAATTTTCCCCGCACCGTTTTAGCATCTCGTCGCGCATAAATGTTCAATATACTCGTTCCCACAAAAACTAGTGTGGCCATCTCTTACTCCTGCGTCTATTCTGCAAGCCATGATGTCTCCCGCCCCTCATATAACATCACATTCTTGTCAGAACTGTACCGAAACTAATATTATGCCATTAGACTGCTCCGACGACCACATCCATTATCTTAGCACGTATCATGGTAAACAATGAGCAGAAGGTTTAATAGAAATAATTTGAATCCGATATTCTTGGGCCATTCCAGCCGCAGCCGTGGATCGGAGAGCTCATTGTGTGTCTGCGACGACATAGTCCCTCCAACTTTTTATAATCTTAATAATTCGGAAAAATGCTGAATTGCAAGTACGAAACAATACGGCTTTGTTTGTTGCACGAGTCGGTACTGTACACGCATAAATATAGCCAAATTTAAATTCAAAGCGCATTTTCCTTTCATCTCGCAATGCTATTTCGTTGTTACCACCGACCGCGTGAGTGGGGCTAAGTGTCAATAAGTTTCATGATTAACAGCGAAGCTGTTGAGCAAATCGTTAGAAATCGGTGTTCGCAGTTAGCGCACGTGAGCGCGTGCCTTGTTGCGACCGCCCTGCAGTTCAAAAACAAAAAAAATTCCAAGCGCTTGTGTGAGCGTGCCTCGCGGCTACCGCCAAGCGTCCCCGGCGCATGATTCTCAAGCCAAACATGCCCACTTAGAGATTGGCCAAGAATTCGGCGACCACGCGGCAGTTAGCGACCGCTATTTATGAAGATTGGCGTAGGTTGGCAAAAAAAAAAAAAATGCAGCGTTCACCGTAATTGAGGCAACGCTTGCTCGGAATCAGAAAGACACTTCGTAGCGTACGCCCCCCTCCAAGGGGATGTCCAATGATTACCACTTCCAAGGAATTCAAGGAAACTCACACCTATAGAAACAATGATGGAGTAACGGTCGTGGCGGCAGCGAAGAAGAAGCAAATTGGCTGCAATCGTGGACTTAAACCGTCGTAATGGTCCTGAAGGTTGCGCACAGCTTCGCTGCCTTCAATTATTACGCGTTGCTGTCAGTTTGCTACATTTTTTTACGCAAGAAATATGTATGCGGGGCCAGAAGCTCACGGGGTGGGCCCCGTAACGAGTCACATGTAATTAATTACGGAAATTAAGCATAATTTATGGTGGTCAGTGTATCAACCCTGTTTACTGTATCGACCCCTCAGTTCGAATTTCATGGTCATTCCAAGTCGACAGAAGTTGATAATATCGCGCAGGCGCACTCACGGGTGACTGTTTCCATAAGCGGTTTGGTGCTTCCATAAACTGCGCAATCCGAATAAGAAACACAAGTTCATACGGTTCGTCCTCATTCCTGATAAAAATAAAAAGCCGAATTTGGTAGGGTCTGTTTCTAAAACCGTTTTTTTAAGTATTTTTAAAGTCCAGCAGAATGTTCCTGATAAATACAGCACAGCGCCAGTAAATAAAGGCTCCGGCACACTACACAGCCAAAAGTTAAGTGCCGGTGAATATATTCCACGTTTTTAAAGCCGCACAGAGCCGGGTAAGGTGTCACGGTGCAATTCCGACCTTGAGTACGTGCCGATAACAAGTTGTAATGGGAAGTCTTACAAAGTTCAAACGTTTTGTGGCGTGTTTGAAGGACTAAAGGCGGAAATCCAGTTTTGTCTATTTCACGTCCATTCCAAGGTGTCCATTTTGAGCCAGCCCTGATAGGCTGAATGGAATGTAGCACAAGCAAAGCGGGACGTCGGTTTATGCGCATGGCATTGGTCTTATGCCTCTCAAGTACAACTACGTCACGAGTTAAATCGACGCGAAATGGATGTTTTCAAAACGGACATCTCTTTTTTTCTCTAACCGGCTGAGTGGAGCAGTCACTGGATGCATGCGCTCCAGTATTTTCGTCAGCAAGTGTGGCTAGAGCCTACGGATCTTCACAAGTATACCGCCGCCGTAATCCTTAGGACGAGCAGATTCTAGACACATTTAACTTCTCGCTAGTGAGTGGAATGTTGCACCGCAATCGCTCGACTAAGCACCGACCATGCTGAGCTCCCTATCTAACGCTATCAAAGAAAAGTAGCGGCTACCACGAGCGTCGAATGCCGCGTGACTCGAGCGCCAGCCTCTTAAGGATCAGAGGTCACCTCCGTCTGCACAACACCTTGGAGGAACTCGCTGAAGACCACAAGAGCAGCCAGCTCGAAAGACTCAAAATCATACACACGAAAAAATGGGTCGCCGTACGCCACGTCGCCTTGGCTACGATGCACAGGCGACCACATATTGTAAACAGCGTATCCACCTCACCCTACGCCAACTTATCACCGTTGATTCCATTCCGAGAAATTTGCATCCCGTATTCAAAACGTACCGCAGAACAGCCAGGGTCATCACCCTCAGAAAATCCTACGGAGGCAAAAAAACAGTGGTTCGCTGCACACACACAGACGCTGGCCCGGTAACCTCAAGAGTCTACGAATGCCGTCAGCGTTGTCAACAACCGTGGCACAGAACTCAGATCGGCCACAATCCCCATCTTGGGCAGAGTCTGCAGAGGAAATCGCCATCGCCCTCGCTGCCACCACTAGCTCAGACTATACTTACCGCTCGCCTGTCGCAATTGCCCACTGGTTCATGTTTCTTCTCAATCCATTCGCATCCTGAACACACTACACAGACCCTCCCTACACCCACCCCCCCTGAACTCTAGATAGTCTAGAAGCAATGAAGCGGCCCACACCGTTGCCCGCGGCCATACCTTCCGGGCCTTCCCCTCGTTTGCAGACGAATCGATGACCTCCAGCGACGACATTCCAAGATGATACACCGATGTCCTCACCCACTACCGACTGGAGAGCCGCATCTACCCTCCCACCACACCCGAAAATACCCAGAGAGGACGCCATTACCCCTCAGGCATCTGCAAACTAACACCGACCCCCACGAAACACTACTCAATGCCGTCTACCCAACAACATACGCATCGACTTGCCAACACTTCCCCGAACCCAACACTCTCTACAATATGGTGTGGGAGAGCCGACAATCACCATCAGTTTCCCCTACCAACCCCCACCTTGGAGTAGTTGGAGGACTAGCGGACCAGCTCACACCCTCAAGACCAGCAGCGACTGGTGGATAGGGCCCGCCGGGCAGCAAAGGACCAAGGCTTCCTGGACTAAGGAGGCCTCCCGCGAAGGAAAGCATACAGTTCAATAAATGCTCACTCCTTCATCAACCGACGGCAATACTAATGCCGAAGCAGCTGTAGTCTTTCGATCTTTTCAATATGTGTTCCCATTTGTATCATCTGTATTTGTGCTTCATTTTTATGCGGAAGACTGTTCGAGTAGTATAAATTCACCTATCAAAACCAGGGCTGCAATGACCCCAGAAAAGTTACGTGTTTGTTATTTTTAGCAGTTTATTTTTATAAGTACGATGCAGAAACTGAGCGCGATACGCCATTTATAAAGAGACATAAAACTGCCTTAGTAGGAAAGAAAAAAATAACAAAGCGCAATCTCAACTCTCAAAACTACGGCTGAAATTTTCTTTCAAGCCGCCAAGGATTCCTCTCACCGAAATGACCGCGCGCAACTTAAAGTAGTTAAGAAAAAATAGCTATGAGCTCGACTGGAACCATGCATCCCAGTGTCAGCCAGCACATATTTTATGAAAGAAAAGGGAAGAAACTGCGAGTCATGCAAAAAAAGCCGCTAAGATAAGAATCGCAGAGCCCCTAATATCATATGAGCTGCCATCTTCAACGCTGATAAAGCACCTTAATCCCTAAATCCGCGTGCAGGTTTTTTCTTCTTTTTTAAGCGAGCCGTCGCAGTTAGGAAGTGGATGTTCATCATTTGCCTTTCTTTTTCACCCTCTCTGTCTATTCATTTTTTAAAAAAGAAATATAAAGGCGAGCGTTCTGAACGACCTATGTATTTAGATTCTCAGAAAGCGCTGGAACTTCGCTTCTCGCCAAGAAAAACGACAATTAATCAGTGCAATCTCGGACGCGCAAATGTCGGCGAAGGGACGTAAAAGGAGGCACAAGTCCGCATCCTCCAAGATGTCATTAGCACAACCAAGGTTTTTACATGTCCGTCCTAGCTTTGCCGCGGCCGGGGAACGAAGATGGACGCAACGTGGGTGAAAAGGAAGGGGGAGGGAAAATGAAAGTTTCAGCGTCTTTAAAGACAGAGACGCGCGCAAGAAGAAAAAAGAAAGGTGACTGATTTGACGTTCCAAGGGAGCAGGAAAAACTAAGTGTTCGAAGAGCCTTCAAAACCCGGCCACCATTTACGAGCCCGGCGAAGATAGGACGCCGCGGAGATGTATGCTGACACCTTTAGTAATAAAAAAGTAAGCTTACATGAGGAAGAAGGATCAAAGCGTCCGTATACATCGTTGTGACCCGGCGTATTAAATTACTGATGGGACAGCCTGACCCATGTGGCACGAACTGCCTCACAGCCCTCGCTGGTTAACGACTGCTTGTATACCAGCCATTTGTCTTCACCTATTGGCGACTAATATTACGACGTGTCGCCTGACGAACGCACGGTAATGGAGTACAACGTTTCGTCTGCTTTTTTTCTGTAGGGGTCACTTAGCTTATTTTAAATCTGCATGCCTATTTTTTTTTTTTTACATTGTCGTGCTTACGGGTCCCACAGACAACCTTTCTCACAAACATCGGGAAATGCCGCTTACGCGCTTTCTCCACTAGACTGCACAGATGACAAGCAACGTAGTTTACGGCGAAGCAAAAAACAAGCGCAAATTTATTAAACCGGCTAATTCACGCACAATATTTCCACCTTCAGTGTACCTCACCTGAGGAATTGCATCCGTGTCACACGCAAAAAGGAAGAGCAATTAGAGCAGTGTTCTCACGTGCTACGATTGAGAATTGCCCGTAAACCTGATATTGATGCATTAAAACTAAAAAAAGAGCTAGCAATCCTTACAAATGAACACGCTTTGACTTCACCACTGCTGATCCGCAGTAATAAGAGAAGGATACGCTATCTTTGGTATTACGTTCTCAAGGCTTTAAATAAAAGCGGCTTAGTTCTTAACCAACGCAATATAAGGTATTTTAAAACGTATAACTTTTCCTATTTTCCCTTCATTAACTTTTTCATGGAACTGCTCCTCACAATCATCCCTGTTCCCGGGTTGCTCAGGATATAATACCATCTAAGGCAGAAAAAAATGCCTCAGGAGCCCATAAGTGCAGGCAGAGCTTCTCAATCGGAACAAAGCTAGGAGGGATTGGCGAGTTCACTTGCGTGGGAAAAGGCAGCTATAAAGGCGTAGCATTCTTTGGCGAGTACCCCACAGCCAGCACCATGTAACGCACTACATTTCCACAAAAAATGCAGATTGCGTGAAAGTTCCAAGTGTAGTCGTTAGAATAACGTAAATGGAGACAATTGGTCGAACGAAGTTTTGAAAACCTAAAAAAATAAGAGAATATAAAATAATTGCGGAAAATGGCGAACCCTGTAATGCCCTGCATTTTCACAATAATGCAGATTTCGCGAACGTTCCACCTGTAATCGTTATAATAGCGTAAATTAAGACAATTGGTCGAAAGAAATTTTGAAAAATCTAAAAAAGTAAGAATATATAAAATAATTACGGAAAATGGCGAACTGTGCAACGCCCTGCACTTCCACAATAATGCAGATTTCGCGAAAGCTCCACCTGTAATCGTTATAATAGCATAAAGGCAGACAATTCGTCGAACGAAATTTTGAAAAACTAAAAAGAAATAACAAGTTGTAAAATAGTTATGGAAAATGGCGAACCGCGTAACGCCCTGCATTTCCGCCACAATCCAGGTTTTGCAAAATTCCTCATAGTAACGTAAAGTGAGATAATTGGTCGGGTGAATTTTTGACAAACTAAAACAAAAGAAAAATATTAAAAAAATTATGAGACATGTCAAAACGTATAAGGCTTGGCATTTCCACAATATTGAAGATTTCGCACATGTTTCACATGTAATCGTTATAATAGCGTAATTGGAGATAATTGTTCGGGCAGGATTCACAAAAAACCAAAAATTTGACTGGAAAAAACTCAAGACAGGCTACATAAGAATGCTACGCATTAGTAGATAATTCTCTGAATTTATGAGAATTTTTTTATTTCAGTGCTTCACACGTTTCAGTTCATCCAAGTTATGTCTAAGTGTAAGATAGGACATCTCTATTCGTAGGGCAATAGGCGAACAGAACGATTTAACGGCCTGAATGGTAAAAATCAGCCATATCAAAACTGCTGCTTCCTCTTTTCGGCATATTTGCCCTCTAATTCTCAATTTTAACTAAACAAAAGTACAGATCAATGTATTTTATTATGACTCCGCGCACGCACATACAAACGCACACCCGCTAACACACGCCCAGACACGCGCACGCACGCACACACGCAAATACAACTAGTCAAACTAATGTTTTTGTTCGGCAAATAAACTTTGGTGCTTTGCTATCCCGGAAAACTGCAACAGAGTAGTTAAAATCAGTTTGCTTATTAGGTCTGATCAAGTTTTAGAGGTAAAGTATATTATTTTATTCCTTACGCGTTAGGCTACGACCTTGCGGGCCAGAGGTGACTTATATCGGTTTGTAATAAAGCATTGGTTATATTGACCTTTTTACAAGCGTTATATAAAACAGCGCCAGTTTTGTACACAATGCAGTTAAGCCGAATCTTTCCTTCTTGTCAGGGTGCAGCAAGGCTGACATGACTTTTTTAATGTCCTGAGAATGCGCAATACCATAACGGCCGGAGCCAAAGCGGCTATGGGTTCAGAGATTCGTACCCTCAAATTGCGAACGGAACTGTGGTTGCTCTGTATTAGCTCGGCATTGCTATTTGACCTATTTTTCTAACTTCTCGCGTTAAAGTAGTTCAACGCGTTTTGTTTCGTTGGCAAGCAATCTTTTCGTTGCAACTGACAGTGTTACAGGCACATGCATGCCTACTGCAGCATTTTGTTACAATGTCCCTTCACTTCTCTCGGGATAGTAGGTGGTTTATTACGTTTCTCATTTTCTCTAGAAAAAGAAGTTGCATAAATACAGGAAATAATTTTCGCGGGAATTTCTTCCATACCCACGTTTTTAAGAAACCAATTTGTCTTGAGCTACCGGCAACGTCCGTACTCAGTCTGTCCTCCGCATTCCGAGCACGTCTTGCGGCAAAGCCTTGTTCGCAGGCGCCTGCTCTGGCAGCGCGTATATGTTGAAGCTGCGTGGGGCTGAAAGTGGATTGCGGGTCGCCAAGCGTTGCAGTGGGATTCATCGTCATCCTAATTAAGCGGCGGTAATTCCGGATTGTAAAAAAATGAGGTACGTGTTGGCCGACCAAACGCGGTTTCGAGTGATTGCTATCCCCTTCCATCCTCCCTACAACGAGGCGAAATAGCGGTCAAAACATGAAACTAAGTATAACCGAAATGTCATAGCAGTGCAACAACAAAGAAAAAGATGGCGCCGTGATATCTTCGTCTCAACTGGTTTTCAAGACGCAAGATCTACGGACTGCTTCGCACGCCGCCTCTATTGTGTCCACTACACTAATGGACTGACTGAGGAAAACTACCAACTAAACGGAAGATCCTTGGATGCAATAAACGCCATAGCTTTGCAACACATTATCTTCGAGTTCATCTTCTACACAAACATGACGTATGACTACTTGCAATCGCTTTCTTTAGAAAGCTTCTTTCGAAAATCACAAACCGCAGGTATCCATGGCTAACTGCGCTACGCGAATCCTAGTTGGCAAATGCAACACTCGCGCGACAGGTCAACGGCATGTTTTAAAGTTGGCGCAGGCTTTCCGAGGCCTCTAGATGTCGCTTGCATACCATATATTTGTGTGAGAAGCGGGTAACCAGTATGAGTACAAAGGGTTAAAAAAAATCAGGTGAAATTCAGAAAATTATCTACTATACCATTCTTATGCCGCTTGTCTTGAGTGTGTTTTTTTTTCAGCCAAATGTTTTGATTTTTCTAAATCCTGTTCGGCCTATTATCTCTATTTACGCTATTCCAGCGACTAAGAAGTGGAACTGCACTATTGTGAAAATGCAGAGCGTGACACGGTTCGCCAGTTTTCGTAATTATTTTATATCTGTTATTTCTTTGGTTTTCAAAATTTCGTTCAACCAATTATCTCCATTTAAGCTATTTTAACGATTACAGGTTCAACTTTCGTGAAATCTGCATTATTGTGGAAATACAATGCGTTATACGTTTTGCCATTTACTGTAATTTTTTTTATTGATTGATTGTAGGGTTTAACGCGACGGCGCAACGCAGGCGATGAGGCGCGCTGTAGTGGAGGGCTCCGGATTAATTTTGACCACCTGGGGATCTTTGACGTGCGCCGAAATCTCGAACACACCGGCGTTTTTGCTTTTCGCCTACCGTAATTTTTTAATATCTTTCTTATTTTTCACTATTCCAAAATTTCTTCGGACCAATTATCTCCATTTACTTTTTCCAACGATTACATTGGAACTTTCCCGAAATCTGCATTATTGTGGAAATGCAGGGCGTTACATGGTTCGCCAGTTTTAGTGATTATATGATATTTTTCTTAGTTTTTTAGTTTTTCAAACTTTCCTTCAACCAATTATCTTCACTTACGCTATGATAACGATTACAGGTGGAACATTCGCGAAATCTGCAGTATTGTGGAAATGCAGGGGGTTACACGTTTCGCCATTTGCCGCATTTTTTTATATTTTTCTTATTTCTTAATTTTTCAAAATTTCGTTCCACCAGTTACCTCGATTTCCGTCAGTATAGCGATTACAGGTGGAACTTGTGCGATATCTGCATTTTTGTGGTAATGCAGGGCGTTATACAGTCCTGGCTGTGGGGGTGCTCGGCAAAGAATGCTACGCATTAATAATCTATCCATGAAGTCAGCCTTTCACATACGTATGGGTACATTTAGGTGACTTCATAGCCTTTACCACCGTCTGGCATCTCGGCCAGTTATTTTTTGTGGCCTTCGAGAAGTTAAACCCAACTGAACAGGCTAACTGAACAGGTGGAAATAAATTCATGACTTTTTCAGAGACATAACGTGCAGACAAAAATTACTCTACACAGATGGCACGAGTTGAGAGTAACTGTTAGGACGAATTATTTCGGGGGGCTCGAGAACTCAAGCACGACCGACGAGCCGTATTGCAGGAGGCCGCGTACCGCCTGGGGTAGGGGCACCGAATACTATACATCAGGTGATTTAGGGTATCGCTGTAGCTCTATTTAAGCATGGGAAAACTATCATGAAGGCCGGAATAACAACATACGGAATCAACATTCGTTTTACACTCAAGACAAGCAAAATAAACATTATTAACTTTCCGCTTTGTAGCGCTGTTATATTTCTTACTTCCGAGTGGCCTTACAAGGAAGCTCATAAAAAACTCCAAACCCTTTGTGTAAATGAAGATTTGAACAGATTAACATAATGTTCGGGGTATTTTCGTGTACGACGTAAATAAAGTCGTTGGTATTAACTGCGTCAAGTGCTGCCAAAACCTGGTACGAACGTGATGTGCTTGTCGCGGAGCGACCGCCTCGCTGCGGTTGTGCCGCCAGAGACCGGAGCCGTGAGACACGAGCCGTGAGACACGAGCCGTGAGACACGAGCCGTGAGACACCGGATCAGACCCCTTTAATGGTGATGAAAAATGTACAACGATTATGATTGTGGTTCTCTACGGGCCAGGAGCCAGATCTTCTTCTTGTACAATGTGCAACATACACCTGGCCACAAAACATATGTAAAAAACATTAATATCTGGCCAAAGTCTCCTGGCGAAAGCATTGCACCGCAGCTCTTGGCAAAAACACGACATACAGGCAGTTCAGACTAGATTGTCTTTTTGGCCCTCCTGCAGATTGCTTCAATTTTTCGGTCGTGCAGCCTCGGGCCTAATCTTTCAATGATTCGTTGAGCCTGACTGCTGCTTTTCTTGACCATGGCCGTCGAGGCGTGTAATGGTTCCGCTCGACGAATACACTGTCGTCTGACATCTGTCGAAGGTTTTGTGACGGTTTTCTCGACATGTTTCTCGTTTCGGCGAACCCTGACGATCTTCGAGGTCGGGCCTCATTGAGGGTGGTTCCAAAGGTCTACCCAGGATTTCGTCGTTGGTCGTGTCCATGTTTTTACTCGTGAGGCAGGCGTTTGGGAATTTCAACGTCAGTGTACGCTCTTCGAAGCACTTTCGTCTGAAGAACGCCGATCATTACTTGCTGGCGACTAGATCTCGTGCTCTATTTTGGGGCTGGACTTTCAAACGTCCATGCGAGAGTCGTCTTGACCGCCACCAATCCTTGCACATCCGTGCTGCGAATTTTTTCGCCACTAACGAACTTCCACTGCTGGTCCTATCCTATGAGTAGGCTGATGCCTTTCTCGCCACCTCCTAGCGAGATACTCTGTCTGCCAATCCGTAGACCCTTTTATTGGTGTCATAACTTACCTAGAAAACGAATTCCACGTCGGTAGCGGGGATGTCATGCATCCTTTTGATATTGCTATAGGCTCCATTATGTGGTAGTTGGCTTCAAACTGGCTACGTAGACGAACCTCTACGACCTTGAATTCCTCACACGAGAAGGAGCATCGGACGCGAAAGTGTTCACGGCGAGGCGTGTCTTTCCGATGATTTTCAGCCCCAACCACGCTACCAGGTCTTCTTTGATGAACGTGCGTTCACTGCCTCCGTCGAAAATACCTTTGACATAGAACAACAACGGAAGGTCTGTAACTTCACGTCTCCGTCAAGTTGGCAGCTGGTAACGGCAGGCGACTTCGCACGATTTTCTTTGATTGTCTTTGTATTATCAGACACCTTCATGTCCAGCTTCTCGCGCCGCCTCGCTTGAAAATCCGGATCGCACATCATTGAAGCATGCCTGCCTTTGCATGTCTCGCATACCAGCTTCCGCCAGCTCTCTTTTGCATGGTGGCCCGTCATAGTGCATCGGTAGCATCGCCTAGCGCTAGCTAGCAGTTTCTTCCTCTATGACAATGTCAACGTAGCGCTGCATGCCTCGGTCGTATCTTTTCTAGGTTTGCAGAAAAAACTCTCGCTGGCGGTTTTCTTCGTTTTTTTGGATGCATGCAGGACTGATGAGGACGGCACGTGCTTCTTGCGGTAACCGCGGCCGTTGGAGGAGGACGTAAACGGAACACACTGCTTCTTTGCTTCGAGCTCTCTTTGTATATACCGCAAGAACTGCTCGAGTTTCTGGCAAGACGTTGTGGTTGGCTCTACTGAAGCGGGAGGTGCCGCTCTATGTATATCACCTTGAAGACGTCCGTGGCGGTGGAATGCCAGGACGACTTATTTCGGCAACGCCTCGCGCAAAAAGTCCTACAGCATTGTCGATAAAGTTGCTCGACGGAACGCTGAGAACGTTAAGACAGCGGACATTCAGCTAGATGCAGTCCCTGCGCAGCTCCTTCGCCTCCGACAGAGGCGTCACGTGCTGTAGCCTGTAGCTCACACAGGGCACTAAAATGCTGCTGTATAATACGGCTTTTGTCGTCAAACCTGTTCCGGACCAGCTAGGCGTTCATTTACGAGACCCGACACCTGCATTTGACTACGTCGCGCTCGGCGCTAACAAGTTCTGAGATAAGAAAAAAATTAAAAAAAAAAAAAAGGAGAGATAACGCTACACCAAAGCGGGCTTGATCGGGCTCGATCACTCCACAGAGTAACATAGGGGAAGAAAACCCCCCCAAGTCAAGCCCTTCCATTCATTCGCATTACTCTCTCCCCTTCACTAAACTACAAGGACCGGTTAACGACAATCAAGCCAGAAAAGAAAAACACGCAGAGTGTCCCGAGCGAATGTTCAAACGTTTATGCGTGTTGCCGATAAAAAACAAGCCGAAAGAACCAGAAACGCCCCAACCAAGGGAGTGAACGGTTTGGTTTCGAAGTTCCAGTTAATGAGCGCAGCTATTCATCCTCAAGGGTGAAGCCCGGAGCATTCGAGGTCGATCGCAAAATCCCAACCTCCGAAAGAAAAAGAAAAGATGGCAAATAAACAAAACTGACGTCGAAGCTTTTGATTTCATCTACTACATTTGCAAGCCGGTGGCTCGTTTGAACTACCAAAGCCCCGTCAAGTTCTTTTTTTTTTCAGCCGTTAGCCTTGGTCCCCACTCAGACACCCTTCCGGGAAAAAAATCTAAGGACCACACCGGCACTGACGTGAGTGAAAGGGCGCAGCTCGAGCTACCAGGCGGATGGTCAGCGGTGGCTGTTTGGCGGGAGCTCAGGCAGAAAAATGGAAAAGAGAAGCGAACAAGTAATAACGCGACACTTTGTTCGTCGAGTTTTCTCGATTCCCATCTTGCCGTCATTTTATGCCCCTATGCGGCTTATCCTTTTCTTTCTTCCCCTCCACTCACACTGATATCGCTTCCGCCGGAGTTCTCTGAAGTTCGACTTCCGTCCCAAATCATCAGCCGAGCTTTGTGCTTGCTCCGAATGTAATTATCAGAATTCTGATTCACGAGCTTTTTTTTTTTTTTTCTTCCACGGCCCTGTTTTCTATTTCCTCTGAGCGCGCGGCAAGGCACACAAAGAGAGCCGGCGCCATTAGCTAGAGTACCTGCCCATCCAAACACCAAGCTCTTTGCCGCTGCTGCTGCTAGCCAGCTTTGACAGCTTTTTCCCGGAGGAATCGCGCTCATTGGGCGGCGTTTACCCAGCTTAATGTCGGCCGCCTATCGTCCCCTTCATATGTGGACATTGCCGGCTAAGTTTCCCGGACGTTACACTCGGTTCTCAAAGGACTTCCCTGATGAGTCGCATGGGCGTCCCTAGTAAGCGAAACGCCGTCGTATATGATGAAGCACCACTTCCGCCAAGCCGCTTCAATACAAACAAGGAATGATCGCTTTCGGAACTTTTTTGTGAACACGCAAGGAATGCTAATGAGTGCCGCGACTAAGCAGACTTACGAGCTTTATTGTAAGCACTTTTCGATGCTGCTGATAAGAATGCTGCTGGAAAGAACACTGATAAGAATGCGCTGCCATGGAAGACTCGAACGTTTATTCTTTATTTTTTATTCGGTGAGTGTCCCGCGTTGCAACAAAGGCGTTACAGGAGGGGTGTTACACTCTGAAATAAAGCACTTCTTCATCCGTTCATTCCTGGAGATTGTGTTGTAAGCATCGCGCACTCGTTGCAATTACAACAGATAATCAATAAGCGCCGCTGTAAGTTTCTATTCCCTTCAAGACAGAAGGGAGTATGCAGTTCTCTCATGACGCAAACTATATGCCTGACTGCACTGCTTCGTTATTTTTTCAGTGGTCCTGAGCACGCGATTTAAAGCTAGCGAAAATTTTTAGCATTTTACTGCTGTACAATTCACGAATAAGCGCTGCTTTCTTATGCGAACACTATTGTGTTTGACAAAATCCATGCTTGTACACTTTGTGCTTCTCCCTTTCAGCCCTGAACTTTTTCTTTCTAGGAAAGTTTTGTTGTGTATACTTTCTTTATTATTTGGACCCATTAAGCTTAAAACGAAAAATACAGCTTGTGATGCAAGTATTTAGCGATTTACTAGCATGAAATCTTATTAGGTCATCAGGCAATTCAAATTCGAACTTACAGCACAACAATTTCTTTCTGCTTGTTTTCCTAAAACTTGAAAAGCCATGAGCCCACATACAAAAAATAAGGTTGCTAGTGCAAGTATTTTTGGATTAGAGCCATTTCATCAAACTAGGAGTTCGTTCTTGCGTACACCTTGACGACTTTTTGGCCTTTACTGCAATGCCTTCCGCTTTCTAGCGTTTAGTTATATCAAAAAACAAACAATGGTAACACCTATTCATACAGGCATATTTGAAGAACTATTTCGCCGAAAACTATCTCTTTTGGTCGTGTTCTCAAATTGCTAGAAGTCTTTTGGTTCCTGTCATAAATAGAGGACGGCACGGCCGAAAGGGTTCCCTGTTGTCCCGGTAATAAAGAAATTAGCGTTCCTTAATGGCTATTTCAGGTGTCGCCTTATCTGACTACAAGGCCTGAGGCTCCCGCTATGCAATAAACAAAATTTCGAAAACACATAAAATGTAAAACTAGCAAATAAACATTTTCTTTCCTTGTTGCGGAGCTCAAGCTCATTTTTTGTTGCTAGCAGGCTGAAGGAACACAAGACATGGCGTAGATAAGTTCTCACACTCCTTTAAACCTGTACTAAATAGGATGCGAGCCACCTAGCTTCGGAAATGTTCCAGCCCGTCGATTTGGGGCAGTTGAGACCCATCCACTTGCTTGGGACTGCATGACATCCATGAGCCCCAAGCCGTTCAAAGGGGATTCCTGCAACGGCGCACGCTGTAGGGTACCTGACGAAAAGAGTGAGTGAAAGTCTTTTAAAAGAAAATGGTAGAGCCGTAGCGCTTACGTCTCAATGCAAGACACTAAAAGGTCCTGCCAGCAGTTCTAAAAGATGTGCAGGCAGCCTACATTTCTGCTTCGTGCTGTGGAAGCGAAAGATACTCGACATTGAGGTACCCTAAGTCACTTTCAGGAGCGTGTGGTTTTTCCAATGCGAAATCTGGTAACTTGTTACCGTGAAATGGAAGCGTAACCCATTACAATCTTCGAATGCGACTGCAGCTTACTTCCCATTTGTAGTCAGATGATCTAAAAGTTCTGAAAGCACATTGTGGGCCTTGGCCAGTTCAGCCAGTTCTCTTCTGAAGAACAGATACAGATACAGCAGCTAAATATTATGATGTTGATCTTGTCAGGTGCTAGGTGTACTCTTGAAATGTATATGTTAATAATTGGATGTTGGAACACGCGAGGTGGCGTGAACGCCGTCTTTCGGGAATTCTATGCGGGGTAACGTGGCGGCTAATCTCCCCTTTCATTCGTTGCGGTGTACTGAAACCTAGCCCGTAAATAGACAAAGGTAGGGGCATCGAGGGCACCATAGTCAACTGTATCCTTGACGTCAAGGAATGCATCTGTTGTATAAAGACCATTCAAACAAGTTCCGGTGGCTTTACGTAACCATTTTAACACGCTCTGTTGCGTAACCCTCTCAACGATTTCTAACTTAACGAAACTGTCGACGCTATTCTTACCTATTTGTACGGAGTGTTGACTTTTGTGCCACATACACAATCTTGTACCCAGCAACAAGATCGGCGTATCTCTGTTTGGGCACTCATGAACCATTTCCTCCGTAACCCTCATCAATACAATTGAATTCAGTTTCGTTACTGTGACTCCCCGTATCGTGTAGGCAACCAGCACGCCTCATAAAGATGAGACCAGATACCGCTGAGAACAGAACAAATCACAGCTTTGTTACTTTTCCTGGAGATGCTCAAGATGTCGCATCTCCAGCTAACGCGTTAGAACATAAAATCGCCGTTTAAACTCTCTTCCGGTTTACGAACCATAAGCATTCAAGCACAATAACAGTTATAATTTATGAACAACTTTTACACCATGTGAACAAAGGATTTATTTTCTCGTTAATAAATAAAGAGGTTTGCTAATCAGAAGCATTATGCTTGAGGTCATGTCGCGAGGCCATCACGTTGAAACAAATTTGACATCTCGTCCTATGCGAGAAATCTCCCAAGGGTATTCTCGTTATGGCCAGTGTTCAGAACAGCCAAATCAGTCCCCTTTAACGCCTTTCTTGCAACTCTGTACTTTTCCGTGATTACTGATTTTATCGGAGCTTCATGCCCCACGCATAGTTCTTTTTCACATTTGGCGTGTCTCATCCTTGCAGGCTAAGAGGTGACAAAGACCTTCCGTCTTGAGTTACCCGCCCACCCGTCCCTGTCTCCCGCACTTCTCTTCCGCCCACTGCCTCTTCGCATTGCACCTTTCTTTCCTCTCGGCTAGGTCACCTGAAAGAGACACAGCGGCTGACAAATGCAAGCGTGACCTCTCAGCTATGGATCATGCTTCGCTACCCTCCGGCGTAAGGGTACTACGCAGGAGCGCTGGTAAAAGGCGAAGTAGTAAAAGAAGATGCATAAGCCGTGACCGGCTTGCTTTCCACGTGTCACACCTTCTTCTCACATTCGCTTACACTTGTTTTTCACTTTGCTTCCTTGGTTCCACGTGTTCGATTTCTTCTGTCTCCACCTCGCCCTCTGTCTTCGTCTCCGACAGCAGCCTTCCTATTCTGCACATTACGCGATCGATCAGCGTAAGCAGCGCTGGGCACATACGACGTCCCGCGAGGAGCAGCAGGCATCTCTGCCGTGCACACAACGGCCAGGCAGACGCGCCCAAAGTCGGTGGCTGGCCAAGACACGACGGTCTGGCCGGATCATTTGTGAGGAGTACTGGCGCATTCAGACATGGCCGAATCCCAAAGCAGCTCACTTTTCTATCGAGCAGACCTCACGCCCCCGCCCCGGTGTTCGTTGACGTGCAGACGTGGGCCCTCACTCAGTTTTAGTGAGGCCCTCGTTCAGTTTGTTACTTTCCAGGTTTGTGAGAATGCAATATTGTGTTTGTTTGAGGGCGGCTAGGGCGGAAGACGGGAGTTTAGGTTCCAGCACCTCAATTAATGAAAACCACCGGCAGCTCAGTTACGGGTATTGCATAGCTTATGTAGTCTATTTGTGTTTCTTTGCTTTCACGCCGGTTGGGCTTACGCAGCGTTGAAGGAGTGCGGGGCGCAGCCGCGGAAATGATTTTCGTCTTTCATCGCCGCATCTCCGTGGAAGAGGCGGAAATCCGCGTCTATAGCCGACAGAGGTATAACCAGCCAGATAAACGCAGTCAACTGTGTCCTTTTTCGGATCATCAGCGGCACCTTTGGGCTCTTGCGGGGAGAAGCGCCGGTAAATTATGTGTGAATTAAAAGAGACATGGTGTACAGTTCGAGGCCCTTGATAGAGAGACGAAGGCTGCGAGGTTGTTCGAGGGGTTAGAAAGTATCAATGGGGTAGCGCGCCAGCGGGTGTAGCACGGTTGTGCTCGTCAAAGTAACGGGTGTTCACTTAAATCGTTCCGCGTACGGTCGTGTCGCCGCTGTGGCCGTAAATGAGCAGACCAGAGTTGCCACTGCCACCGAGCTAACAAGAAAATGGTTACCCTAAAAGAAGCCCCAAAAAAGTGGCAGCGCTCTTGCGAATAAGCCGAAAATAAGGAGAAGTTCAAGAAATATCCTCATTCGTGAAAATTGCTTTGTAGTATGAAAAAATACTACGAATACAAATGGAAGGTGTACAAATAACATTCATTTTATTTATGTTGTATAATAAAAATGACACATGTATAATTGAGCGGTATTTTTTCTCGTACTGCACTCAGTCATCGTCACTGGCATCTGACAGATCCAGAAAATCTTTGTATTCAGTTTCGCGGAACCGTTCATGTTCTTTGCGTTGAAGAGCTGCAGCATCCTTGCTGTCGGTTGGAAGTCTCAGCAGCAGACTCCTCGTAGCCTAAGGTCATTGCGAACGTACAGGATGGCACTCAGCATTTCATTTCTCATCCTATTCTAGAGGCGCGATTCCACCAAGTTCATGGGTGAGAATACACGCTCGACATTGGCGTTCCTCAGGGGCATAACCAATAACGACAGAGCGAACTGTGCTAATTCCTTGAAGCAGCTTTCACCTCTCGCATCCGTGACATGCAGCACTTCTGCCCAAACAGAAGTGATGTGATTTTCGGTTGCATTATTCAAGGGAAGGAAGCACAGCTGCCTATATTGGGTGTCTAGAGAAAACCTATACCTCCGTTGAACAGTTGAGGAGGAGCACATCCTGAAGCGGTGGTTTTGTTTGACTCAGCATGCATTCAGGCGAAAACTATTTGATAGGATTCCAAAGCTGGATGTTATGAGGAAGCATAAGCTGCACTTGCCTCGCAGCCTCAAAAATGAAATCCCGGCATCTGAGCTTAACGCCTCTTTCCTGCTCAACGCTTGGTTTGGATGCTGCGACTTTCATGTTAAAAAGCGCACCAAAATCCACAGCGGAAAGTGGAAGGTGGGTTGCATTGTGTTACAGGTTGACTTCCAGAAGCCTCTCTCCGGCAGCTGATATGCGCGAGGGGATGAGCACTCTTGAAATAAGTGATCGAAAAATGCTCTGAAGGCAATCAAACAGTCGCATTTGATTTCCACTTTAAAGTTTGAACAGTTTTTTTACCCTTGAGAACTCCTGCAGCCCTGGGTACAGAAACACCAAGTACAGCTTGTTGACAGGATCCCTGTAGATATCGGGAATCATAGCAATGGTACTTCTCCCTGCACATGGTAAAGTGAAGCTTGAATTGATCCCACTGTTCTAGGATACGCTTTAGCTCGAGATGAACAGCCACCGCGTCCCTGACAGCTGAGCCAAGTTAATGGTTCTTTGCTGTTTTTTTATCAGTTGAAATATCTTGCTGTACTCATGAATTCGGAGTGAAGTGTGTGAAAACCAACTGTACGAGCGGCCAACCAGGAATTCTACACTCTGCGGAAGCACTTACACTGCCTTGAATGCGCATAGTTGAATGGAGTGACACACGCACATGACCAGAACGAGGTTCTCGTTCTTTTGGCGCAAGTGTGTAAGAATTTTTCTTCCCAATCATAATGTTACAACCGTCGGTTCCAGTTCCAAGACACCTTCTGAAATCCAGACCGACCTTGGACAAGAAATCGGGAAGCCCTTGTGCAATCTGCTGGATGCCTGAACGTTCGAGCGTGAACAGTACCAGGTACATGGTCACCACTCTATTTAATAGTGTGCTGAAATTGCGAACCACGACAGCCAACTGCTTTTCGTTTGCTACGTCACTGCTCTCACCAATCAACAATGAATACTGCGAAGCACCTATATCCTTTACAGGGTCCTCGAGCAGACAGAAGGCAAGAACTTTGATTATTAGGGCTCCGTATTTTGTTCGGAGAAGGTTTATGTCGCCCGCTGTGTACGACTGCACCAGTTCTCCGAGATGATCAACGGTGTTTATAGCGGGATGACACGCTGAGTAACAAGCAGGCTTGAGCTCCAGTTCTATAGGCGACGATTTGGTGAAACCCATGGTATGTCAAACGTGCACTAGAAAGTGGCCGAAAGTTTCTCACGTGTTTTTCTGTACCCATGTGCTGAATGAGGTCAGAATGATGAGCGCGGATCTCACACTTGCAATACTTGCATGTAGCTCTTTTTATTGTCTCCAGTGACTGACATAACCAGTCCTTAAGCTGCGTTTCCTTTTCCAACTCTTTACAATACCTTTTCCCATATTTTGACCACTTTGAAGCGATGGCAACGCATTCCGACCACGACGATTCTTTGCAAGACATGGAGAAGGAGAAGGAAGGCAACAACGAGGCCCAAACGCGCAGGCTATCTTGTACTGTTGCTGTTTCCGCGCGTTTCTGGGAATGTGGAGATGCCGTAACAAAGAGGAAATTTCCCTGCGTTCCTCTTACGGACTACACGCCGCCCGAGCTTTGACTGTTGAGCGTTGCAAGTTTCTCCATTGTGTTACGCATTCTCCTTGTTTGTTCGTTGACATGTTTGGTGAACTTGTGTCAGCGAAGCGTCCTTGAGTGCCCACCCAAAAGAGGACAGTTGGGTTTACATTGCTCTTTGTACACGCACCTACGTTGTGGTTGCGGCTAATCAGCGGCCTTCAGTGAATTGTCTGATAGGCCTTTCCCATTCTCTGTTGTCATGTCCGCTTGGGAGGTGGAGTCTTTGGAAGAAAGGCGTGGCGTTTGGTGTTTTGGCCGGACGAGAGCGCAGGAGGGCAGATGCCGGAGACCCTTGCGAGTCAGATAAGTTTCGCTAAGTATGTTTGAGTATTTTCCTGTTTCAATGTAAATACTGTAACGCGCAATGCTGTACTGTAATGCCTTGGAATGTAAGCAAATGTCATCGCCGGTTAATTAAAGAGGTTAACCACAGAACCTCAAGATCCCCCGAGTACTTAGTCGCCGGAACCAACATGCGACTGTAGCGTATTGGATGAAACTAGTAGCTACAAATTGATGGACCTGCGGGGTAGTAGAAGACCAATCTCTACACAGTGATGGAGTAAATTCAATTTTAGGGCTGTTCTGCACCAGCACCATGAAATTAAACACATCCTTGGACAGTAAACCCCCCCCCCACCACAAATTTCTCAGGCCAGCATTGGCTACTTTGCCTCCGGCCAACCCTCTAAGAATACAGCTTCTACTACTAGAACCATGGTCTGCGCGTACGAACGGATTACGAAACAAATTCTTTGCATCTGACAGTTTATTCCATTCTAATAGGTTTGCCCCCCCTACACAACTAAATGTACACACCCCACCCCTTGGCCCTTAGACAGAAGCTGCATCCTCCGGAGATGAATTTTATTATTCGCTCCTTCGGTGTTCATTTCCAAAAGTTCTCCCATGCTGCAGCGTATTTATTGCTCTGCCGTATTTCCTTTTTTCTGCCTCTAAAGACAAAAACATCGTTGCTGTTTCATGCCTAAGACCCCGCGAAGACTAACGACCCATGAAAGGTACTTCTCGTTGGAAATTCCGCTTTGATGTATAAAAAGACCACTCAAGCGGCGCTCTTCTGTTTCTCGATGGCCCTGCACGTCGCCAGCTCCATGATTGCGCAGGCCTTCCAGGCTGTATTTGGAACCACCGAGAACGACCTTTTCGGAAGGCCATAAACAATCTCTTAGTACTTTCTTCAAGTCAAGCCGAGACAATCCAGCATGACAAGACACATGGAGGCCCTATTACTTCCTTGAATGGTGGTACAAAAGAAGAAAGCGCTTGCTTGAAACGTTAGAGGCAGACTGCACGTCTTGAAATACAGCTGACCGGTTTCAAGAAACGAGTTGATCCGTCGTACGGAGGCAATCGTACGTGCGAATGCGCTCCACGCGCTAAGGCCGAAGCTTTGTGTCCTTCCATGTTAAATCCTGCGAAGAAAACTTAAGTGGCGCGCATCGCGCTCTCAACTTTCGCGGGCAGCTTAGCGCGCTACAAGGCACTCGAGTTTTATTTGCTCCAGTCCGGGTGTGCTTCTTAAAACACGTGCGCCCATGGCGAGCTTTCAGTGCGTCAACGGGCTTCGTGACGCCGTAAATAGAAGCTGTTGCTGCCACGGCGTTCTGTATGACCACTCACAATAGGACATAATTTTCGTACCGAATGGAGATAGCCCTGGCGGTACATCGAATAAATAAATATCATCTAACACGTAAGATGGTCTAAGTATACACGGTTCAAAGGTTTCCACATAGTGCTGATACTATGAAACAGATGGTTAGGGTACATCAGCGGATCTGTACATGTACGTGCGCGCGCGTATGCTTGTGCATATGTGGGTCTGGAGGAGGAGCGCAGTTTTCCGCGTTCTGTCCGCCTCTACGTTTTTTAATGCGTATCATTCTTTGCTGAGCACCTCCACAGCCGGGACCCTACACCAACCTGCACTTCCGCAATACAGATTTCGCAAAAATTCCACCTGTAATCGTTACAATAGCGTAAATGGAGGTAATTGATCGAACAGAATTTTGATAAACGAGAAAATGAGGATAATACAACAAAATAAAGGAAAATGGCGAACCGTGTAACGCCCTGCATTTACGCAATAATGCAGATTTGGCCCAAGTAACACCTGAAGTCGTTATAATAGTGTAAATGAAGATAACTTGTCGAACAGGATTTAGAAAAAAAAAATTGGCTGTAAATAACTCACACACAAGACTTGCGGCATAAGAATGCTACGCATTAATAGACAATTCTCTGAATTCCTGCAGATTTTTTTTCTCAGATGAAGCACCTCGAACGACACAGCAAGGCCTTGCAGTGTTCTTAAAGCGGTAATCTGCAATTCCGTGCTATTCTCCCGGAGCTCGCATACCTTGTTAGTTTTGTCCAGAGCCTTCCGATCCGATCTCAGAAAACAAATGTTGTTAGCACTGTTCCAAATTGCCTATGCTGAAACTTCGGGCAATTTAAAATAGGGGCATGTTCTCCGTATGAATTGCTTACTAGTACGCGCGTTCCTCGATAAGAAACCTGAAACACGTTGCTTGGGCATTGGAGGCCGCATGCACTAACAGAAAGCGTAGAAAAGCTTTGAAAGGTGGTCGCACTTTCTACGCGGCGATCGGTCACATTCCCAGAAGCCAAGACGATCTGCGCAGCAGCTATCACTAGCTGCCGTAAGCTTACCAAAAGCACTGGACAGCTTTTGGAATACAGCGCTCTGGCAATTGAGATTTCAAACTTTAGGACTCCGAATCCAAGCGCTTTTGTCGCTGGAGTTCTAGCGGAGGACAAATTCTCGAGGTTCATTCAGGCCATACTTTGTGTATAGCGATGATCTTTTTCAGCCACCCCAAGCTGCTGCTCCCGAAGCATGCATGGGACCCCTAGTCAAGTATAAAGCCACCACCAGAATGGCGAAAGTCTGGCTCCCAGTTGACCCCTTTTGCAGCGATTATGCCATAAGAGGCCGAGGTGAGAGGGGGAGGGGGGGGGGCGTGAGCACTCAATAAAAAGGGCCTATCTCCCCGCGAGGGGGACTCGAGTAAATGCGTCGCATAGGGGGTGGGTGTATTGCGTTAACGTTTAGTGTTTGGGGAGTTGGTGGTAGTGAATGCGTTGTATCAGCAGCTTCTTGACGTAGTTTGAATGAGTCAAGGATATAAGGCGCGTTCGTAGCCTTCCATTCTGTGTCGGCTTTGTGGCGCAGTGGGAAGAGCACCATGTACCTTGCGTTCCGCCCGCAGGGTCGTGGGATCGAAACCAGGCGCCGGTAAGTGTTATTTTTTTATATAGTGTAGGGGGAGGGGTGCGCACCTGTTGTTGAGAGCGAGGAGGGTAGCGTGATGCGGGAGAGGAGGAGCGGGGGAGAGGGCGCACCTGGAACGGCTGTTGCGGACGCCGAGGCACGCCGACAACACCGGGTGACATCGTGAGTTAAAGAAATGCTCTGCATTTAAAAGCTATACCCGCCCTTGCTAGTTTAAAGCAGTGCACTGCAGTGCTCACGGCTTGTTAAGCGCCGCTACCCGCCTCGGTTCACGCTTTCTCCCGCCGATTGGATATCGCAGAGAAGAGGCAATACACTAAGGGATTGTGACGAACTGGATAAAATTTAGCCACTCTGAGCCCCCTTCCCTAAAATCCCACCCCGAAGCACATCTCCGTCTATCCACAGTTCGGAGCGCCCGAGGCATGATTAGGCTGCAGGGTGCCACGTAAGCGGGCGGGCATGCGATGCACCATGGTGTACAACCCATCGACTGCCGCCCTACAGAAGGCAACGCGCGCCTGCTAGCGGTACAGACTTTACTGTAACGTGGCATCGCTTGGACGTCAAATCAACCCACACTTGGACGACGGTGGCGGCGGCGTGGATATCCGTGTAACCGAGTGAGGAACGAGACAGTGAACGCAGAAAGAAAACACACGGAACCATCTGGCGAAACTGTGAGGGTGAGGGCGGCACGCTCTATCGTCTCTATCAGTGCCTCCCCCTCGCACATTCGCAGGCTCTGCTCCGTTCGCAGCTCATCCTAACCACGTGAAATTTGCGCGGGAGGTTCAAACACGATTTGCAACAACTTGTATTTAAGTGCGCCGACTTTGATATCTACAACTGTTTGAAGCGTCACCTACGTGCCATGTGTACCAAGATGTGTTAACCTTTTTTGTCATGTCTTTCATTTGTTTTCTTTTTTTATGTTTTTACACTCGTTGAAGATAACGGGTATTACGTGCTACGCAAAGAAATGTGTTATTATCAGCTTTTTATTATTACTTTTTCTGGTTGCCTTATATAACACAATTTTTGCTTTGTCGCGACGCTGTTGTTGAGCACAAAGGGGGCTGCGGCCGCGTCAAGCTGTCTATGACAGCTTTTCCCGCGGTTTCTATTTCTGCATCTGTGTTCATGGAACAGAAATAAAGATAACGGCAGAGTAGCGCACGCCGCCGTGCGTTCACTCATCACGCGATCACTTCCTGAGACGCAGCGGATACGCGCCGGAACCGAGAAGACTGCAGATCGCGCTCCGCACAAATTTCGCACTAGGGAGTATATTAATAGTCAGTGCCTTTTTTTTATTACGACCAGTAAATAGAAGCTGTCGCTGTCAAGGCGTACTATATGATCACTCGCACTAGGACATAATTTCTGTCTCTGATGGACATGCCCCTGGCTGTACATTGAAGGAATCAATATTACATAACAGGCAAGATGGTCTATGTATACACGGTTCAAACGTTTCCACATACCGTTGATACTGTAAAACACATGGTTGGGGTACGTCAGCGGACCTGTACCCGTACGTGCATGCGCGTATGCGTGTGCATATATGGGTCTGGTGGAGGAGCGGAGTTTTCCGCGTTCTCTCCGCTTCTACGTTTTTTAATGCCTAGCATTCTTTGCTCAGCACCCCACAGCCAGGACCCTCAAACGCCCTGCAGTCCCACAATAATACACATTTCGCGAAAGTTTCACCTGTAAGCGTTATAATGGCGTAAATCGAGATCGAACAGAATTTTTATCCACAAAAAATGACAAAAATATAATAAAATTACGAAAAATGGCGGTCCGTGTAACGCCCTGCGTTTCCACAATAATGCTGATACGGCCTTTAATATTTTGTGTATATCGTTCAAAGTGCGAATATCTAGGTGCGTAGGCGTTGATCTATTTCAGCCACCCCAAGCTGCTCCTGCCGAACCATGCATGGGAGCCCTAGTCAAGTATAAAGCCACGACCAGAATGGCGAAAGTCTGGCTCCCAGTTGACCCCTTTTGCACCGATTATGCCATGAGAGGTCCGAGATGATGGGGGGGGGGGGGGGGGGAGTGGAGAGGGGGCGTGGACACTCAATAAAAGTTATACCCGCCCGTGCTAGTTCAAAGCAGTGCACTGCATTGCTCAAGGCTTGTTAAGTGCCATTACCAGTCTGGGTTCACGCTTTTTCCCGCCGATTGGATATCGCAGAGAAGAGGCAATGCACTAAGGGATTGTGACGAACTGGATAAAATTTTACCCCCCTGAGCCACTTCCTTTAAATCCCGCTCCGAAGCGCGTCTTCATCTATCCACAGTACGGAGCGCCCGAGGCATGATGAGGCTGCTGGGTGCAACGTAAGCGGGGGGGAAGGGGGGGGGGGGAGGGGGGCGTGCGATGCACCATGGCGTGCAACCCTCAACTGGCGCCCGACAGAAGGCACCGCGCGCCTGCTCACGGGACAGGCATTACTGTAGCGTGGCATCTCTTGGACGTCAAATGAACCTACTGTTTGACGGCGGCGGCGGCGGCGGTAGCGTCGATATCCGCGTAACCGAGTGAGCGAACGAGGCAGCCAAGACAGAAAGCAAATAGACAGAAGCATCTTGTGAAACTGTGATGGGGAGGGCGGCACACGCTCCTATGGCATCATCTTTATTAGTGGTTCAGTGCCTCCCCCTCGCACTTTAGCCAGTCTCTGCTCCGCTCACAGCTCATCCGAACCACTAGACATTTGCTTGGGAGGTTCAAACACGATTTGCAACAACGTGTTTTCGAGTGCTCCGATTTGGATATCTACAAATGTTCGAAGAGTGAACTACGTGCCATGTGTACCAAAATGTGTTAACTTTTTTTGTCATATCTTCATTTGTTTTCTTTTTTTTTTATTTTTTACACTCATTCAAGATAGCGGGTATTACGTGCTACGCAAAGAAATGTGTTATTGTCAGCTTTTTATTGTTACTTTTTCTGGTTGCCTTATATAACACTATTTTTGCTTTGTCGCGACGCTGTTGTTGAACAGACAGGGGCTGCCTCGACAAGCTGTCTATGACAGCTTTTCCCGCGGTTTCTATTTGTGCATCTGTGTTCATGCAACAGGAGTAAAGATAACAACTCTGCCGTTATCTCACAGCGCGCGACGCCCTGCGAGATAACGGCAGAGTAGCGCGTGCCGCCGTGCGTTCACTCATCACGCGATCACTTCCTGAGACGCAGCGGATACGCGCCGTGACCGAGAAGACTGAAGTTCGAGCTCCGAACAAATTTCGCATTAGGGAGTATATTAATAGTCAGTGCCTTTTTTTTTTATTACGACCCCAACTTTGGCCACCCTTCGCTGCTGTTCTGTGAGCAAGCTGTGCATAGCCTCAGCTTGCTAACTTCACGAAAATTATTTACCGGAGAGAAATCTTCATACGAACCCGCCATTTATGTTTAGTTTTTTACTTTCACGTCGCGAGCGCTACGCCTCCAAAAGTTCCTAATCAGGCATCTGCAATATCGTGGAAAAACGGCGACACATTCTCAGCGTGGAAAGTGCTTATGCGGAAGAAGCTTGCTTTTCTTGCGCTTATCACCAGCCTCATTATCGCTACCCGCTTGAATTTAGCTCATCGCGCTGCCGTCCCCCGTCCCAGAGGACACGCAAACCCTCGCGCGTGCATCGATCGCCAGCAGCGGCGCGGCGGTCCTTCAAGGGCCCAAAGTGAGTGACAAATGACCTTTCGGCGGTGGTTTATGAGCTCGTAGAAAGATGCGGCCGGCTTTCGTAGCCTTGAAGCCTGAAAACACATTGTAACTGCTCGGTTCTTCCGGGTCCCACCGTGCAATATATCTTGGTGACTTTGGATGATCGCCGCCTCTAGAGAATAAGACTCTCCCGGATAGAAGAAATAATTGTCTTAAACACAATAAAGCGTGGACAAGAGAAGGGATCGACCTGAGCAGCGTCGCTCTATACTAATTGATTGGTGTTATCTTGAGCAATCGCGAAGTTGACTTCAATATGCACCAGCGTGCTGTGCTCTCAGAATACTTATTACGTAAGATTTGTGAAGTTCTCACTGCTACCGTTTTTTTATTATCTGTATAATATGGCGCATGTCTGGATACATTGAAAAACTGGCCAATAGACATGTTCGTACTTACTACGTCACCGCATCATTATCATCATCTCCTCGAAGAGAAAAGTTAAGAGGCGCTTACTCTGAGCAAGAGTGAGGTTCTATCATCGGCTGTTTCGATCATCGGCCCTATTACAACGTTGTTTCTAATTACAGCTCACAAAAAGGCAGAGAAAGCTCGACACCATTGCCTCGGATCTACCGGCCTATGCAAACGTTTAGAGAGCAGGTCAGAAAAACTTCTTTCAATCTTCTCTCTTTGTAACTCCCTTAGCCCTTCCTGGGTGTGCTCTTGTCCCCGAGCTCAGTGCCTAGTTAACTTATTTGCCTTTCCATTTACCCCCTCTCCATTCCTTCTCGTCATTATGGCAATAGTAAATTAACCATTTTATTTGTTTCCACCTCTCTCTAGCACAAAGAGAGAGAGAGAGCGAGAGAGAGAAGTTTCCTGTGCGACATGTAGTGTCATGCCCAAGCATCATGCATCCAGTACACAGGATGACAACGGAAGTTCCCTTCGCGTTTCTTGCACATTCATGTTCTCCCCAAACGAAGCGTCACCTGAATTTACCAATAGGACGGAAAATCTCTTGATAAGCCCGAAAGAATGAAGAAACTCGCAAGAAGGAACTCGCGGGCTCAGAGACTTTGCCAGTCTAATAAATTCGGCCCCAAGGGTTTGCGGCCACCATCTACTTCAGTGGCGCAAGGGGTCGGGCTAAGTGCCTAATTAGGTAGTCATATACAAAATTACCGAGGCGATCGACAGGCACCATTGGTGCGTGAGCAGCGCGGCGTAATCGCGCTAATTGAGTCATGTATTCACGCTACTTCAACGACCTGCTTTCCCCGCGGCGGACACACGGCCATGCGGCCCAAGAAGCGGCACACACCATCGCGGAGTGCCAGCGCTTCACGCACGAACTGTTGCGGACATTTACCCCATTAGGAGCAGCATATATGCTAAACAAGCTCGGCCTCATGTACGCGGCGACATGTGTGGACGGCGCTGGGATGGCATTTTTCGAAGGGCTTTTATGCGCCAGGGGCTCCGCTACGCAGCATGCACGCCGCCTCTGCACGCTGCTTCCCAAGCAGCGGACCTCTACGAGATACGTACAAGGCCGTGGGAAGCAGAAGAATGAACTAATTAGCACATGCATATGCCGTTTCCCTCTTTTGAGTTGCTGCAGTCAAGAGTACGGTCGTGCGGAGAGCTCATGCAACCATCGGCTTAGCTAATGAAGGGCGGGGTGAGCAAGAACGAAGGTCTGTTTCCCTCTAGTAGTTGGAGCAACCTGGCCCCGCTTGTAGCAATGCGCTATGCCCTACCTTCTACCAGCGGGGTAATTGACCATAACGTAATAACGCTTCTCCCCTTCCCTCCGCCTCGCCCTCCTAACCTTGAACTCTCGCTGGTCAACATATATAATTTCCACTCAAGGAGGCTCAGCTGCCTTGCGTTATCGATTGGCGAACAGTTTTTTAAATGCGGAGCATTTCTTAGGCTCGCCTGGTCCTGCGTCGTTGATGGCGGCGCCGTTCACACGCTCACTGCGCATGCGCAACTCTCCTCCTTACACCCACAGCTCCGCGATACTACACTATAAAAAAAAGAAATAGTTAGCGGCGCCCGGTTTCGATCCCACGACTCTCTGGCCGCAACGGGACGTACGCGGTGCTCTTCCCACTACGCTACAAATCCGGGACAGGAGCAAGTGCTACGAACGCGCCTTATGTCCTTGACTCATTCAAACTACGTCAAGAAGCTACTGATACAATGAAGGCACGCGAAGCTGAACGTCAACGGAAACGACGAACTGAAAACTTTAGAGGGGGATGCTGAATTTCCCGTGGGAAAGCTGTGGCGGGAAGCGCCACGCGCCTTGCAGCTCAACCAGCCCCGTCAGCAGCGCCTCTGATACTGATTGTGGCAGGATGCCCCTAGGGATTGGCCAACCAAAGAATCCATCACGAGATAGGTTCGAGTTCAACCACCGTCGTCATCTTCCCGTAGGGTAACCGCCGAAGAAGAAGAAGAACGAGAAGACAATATGTGCCATACCTAAAGGCGCAACAACAACAACAACAACAGCAAAGCTGCGAAGAGGAGGGCGTGTACATTGCTCTCAGCCGGTGCACCAATGTCAACAACCTTTACCTCACCAAAGCTGACGGAGACTACCGATTCTACCACAGAGGCAACATCGACAAGAACATGATGGACGAGTTTCGGCGCCTCGAGAACCACCGCCTACTCACCGTAACACAACAGCACTTGCGTGCCTTTGTCACCGGTGTCGACCCGGACGCGGAATTCCCTCTGGCGCTAGTAAAAACCACATCACTCAACATAACGGCAACACAATGGGACCACACGGAACCGCCACGATGCTTCGCATCCTCATCAGGGTTCCCCACAGGAAGATGGTGTAATTTTTTATCGGTATATTTATGAGGGAAAGTTGCGGCAAACGATTATAGTTGCTTATCGCGGGGGAAACGTTACACATTGTAGTCGAGGCAACTTGTTTGAGGGAGCTCAATTTCAAGGGAAGCAAAGTTCGAAACGAAGGTTGAGTGTACATGGAGTACGATCTATGTAATTATAATCCAAGTGTGCACCTATTGCGGCAGCTTTGCAATGAGATTTCGCTTTATTTAAGTTTTAAGAAATTTAGAGTGTTTCACCAAAAAAAGTGTGGTTTCCCATAAAATAAATAAAGACCAAGGACTTCGAATGCTCAGTAAACACTATGAGTTGCAAACCAAATTACACCGCGATGTGCAGAAATGGCTTTGATGGCACTGCCATGTGCATCAACACTTCCCGTGACTTGAGAACCACCCGGAAACGACGTCACATCCAGGCCCATAGCTCACTCAAGCAGGCCCTACAGTTTTTAAATGCAGAGCATTTCTTTAACTCACATGTAGCGTCCGATGTCCGTCCGCAACAGCTCAGCCCGCAGGCGCGCCCTCTCCCCCACCTCTCCTCTCCCGCATCACGCTACTGTAATGATCAGGAGTCCAACTAGTATATCGCACCAGACCTACGACTCGCTCCGTTGCACGTTGCCAGCACTTTTATTTCCAACACAAAGACAAGACCACGAAATGAAAGACTGGCGAATAGTTCCCAGGACCCAACACACACAGACGGGCAGTTACGCAAAACACAAGTCTCTCGAGAATGTCCTCGCGGCGTCGGTAACTGGCCGAGACTGCTGAGAAGTTCAGTTCCTCGGGCCTACGCCGCGAGGCAAGCGGGCACCAGGGCTGTTTGAGCGCTCCTCCGGAACAAGGACGAGAGGTACGCCGTGTCTTCTCGCCGGCCTGGAGGTCCAAGACGCAGGCCCGAACCACTGATCGGGCAGCTTCGGTTAGCCCGTCCCCTCTTTTTTCCTCGTCCTCCTCCTCTTCCCACTGCCTGATCCAGCCATCTGACCATCCTAGGGGTTGGCCACACACGCTTTCCGTTCACCTTACCACAGCTACCCTCCTCGCTCTCAACAACAGGTCCGCACCCCTCCCCCTACACTATATAAAAAAATAATACTTACCGGCGCCAGGTTTCGATCCCACAACCCTGCGGGCGGAACGCAAGGTACATGGTGATCTACCCACTGCACAAAGCCGACACAGAATGGAAGCCTACGAACGCGCCTTATATCCTTGACTCATTCAAACTACGTCAAGAAGCTGCTGATACAACGCATTCACTACCACCAACTCCCCAAACACTAAACGTTAACGCAATACACCCACTCCCTTTGCGACGCATTTACTCGAGTCCCCCTCGCGGGGAGATGTGCTTTTTGTTCAGACTCTGGCCGTGCGCTCATCTGGGCCGCAGTGAAATGCAGACGAATGAAACTGGAGAGCGGGCGGGAAGTCACACAAGATAATCCATTTTCATTGGGAGTATACCTGTATTTAGTAAATAGCCAGAGCCATGGCTGCCATCTGTAAAGCTGTTGACGTCGTTAATTTGAAAATTTTGCTTGTATGAGCGCTGACGAGACTGAATGATAGAATCGGGCAG
Source organism: Haemaphysalis longicornis (assembly GCF_048455015.1). Lineage (NCBI taxonomy): Eukaryota > Metazoa > Arthropoda > Arachnida > Ixodida > Ixodidae > Haemaphysalis > Haemaphysalis longicornis. The sequence goes on along the minus strand of NW_027526263.1, from coordinate 342,393 downwards.
TGAGTGCGCGCGTACATCCGGCCATGACAGGGGTCATGCAGGGACGATAGATGTAGTTTTTGAAGAGCTGCGGAATTATTGGATGTACAGTTCACCGGACTTTAGTACGTGCGCACCTTAGTACACGAATCAAAATGTAGATGAAGTCTGAGGTAAAAATACAGGAGGCGATGGTCTGAGCCACAGGCACGTTGCACGATGACTGCGAGCCTTTTTGAGGGAAGCTCTTCAGCGCCCGCTCCTACGGCATAGAGAAAGAAATACTTCTCTATGCCTACGGTTTCTCGGCGTCCCTCGTCGTCGGCCTCATTGTAAACGAGAGAATGAAGAGGCCACAGAAGATAGATCAAGGCGGAAAGCGGCAGAGGAAAGTATGGCAAAAGTGTGATGACAAAAGCGATATGGCGAGGGTGCCGCGCGAGACGCTTCGCGGCGGCCCCGCTACGAGATAACGACATATTAGAGAGTTTTAGCTGACCGTTTTCGACGGTCCGCTCCGGTATCGGCGGCTCGCTCGGCGCAACCGGAGCCAATGCCGTTCGCGGCCAAGCGCGCCACGCATGCGCAGTAGTGCTCCCGCTTGCTATCGGAGCGGAGCGGATCGTGAAAACTGGTCAGCTAAAACTCCCTATTATCGCGCGCCGGCGTGCCTTCATCGATGGCGCGACAACTTCCAGAAATAAATGAAGTGCTTCGTCGGCCGCTGGAGCTGTATGGGCTGCGCAAACAGAGGCTCAGCGCCGCCGACTCCAGGATAGAGACGTGCGTTTCGCCTAGAGTTCCTGTATACAGCTCCCCTAGGGGAGCAGAGTCCACCCGCCATCTTGAGTTCCAGGTCATGCGGGAAATCCACCCGTCTCGCATGAAGGAGCTGATGCCGGGCCGCCGCGCCAGCGGCAGCGGCGAGGAGGAGTGGCGAGGAGCGGCGCGGACAAAAACCGGCGCACGATAGTCGGCCGCTTATCAACTGAGAGGCCGCCGCTGCCGCCGCTTCTGCAAGCACGGATGCTCAGTTGAGCAGAACTGGTTGAATACGGGGTCTTGTGCGCAGCACTGAAAGCAGCTTTCCTGTAGAACTGGAACCCGCGGCATGTGGCAATCAAACGTGCAACTCTTCCGCTACGCGATATAGAGGAACGCGATATACAGGAACTATAGCTTCGCCCAGAGCCTTAGAAGGCTCTGGCTTATCCGAAGCAGCAGCGCCTCCGCCGAGAAGACTGTGCAGTTCGCGGCGCGCTCAAATTTTGCGTAGGGAGTGCCCATAATTTAGCCATTTTTTTATTATTTAATAAACCTTGTGGTAACTATCAGCCGCAAACATCGTTATCAAGACGGAAATGTGCTGGGCAGGGACGTAAGCGATCATTTCTAGTTTAAAAACATGATAGTAGCTATCCCTCCGCTCCACCCCCTTTTTAACAGCAGAACTGTTGAAGCTTTTAGCTCCGACGTCGAGCGTTACCAAAAAATTCACCCCACCTCCCCGAAGGGAATCGTGAGGAAATGCGAATGCATTTCTTTTGCGCGAGAGTGCGCGGAATTGTGTAATGCTCGAACTGGATTGTATTACACTTCTAGCTCGAGGTACCGTTGCCGGCAGACATTCCATTTATATATACTTGCGACCGAGCGAACGGGAGAGTGGGGCGAGCGTCGAGAGGAGAAGCACCGAAGCACCGCGCCTACCCTCGCCTACACTCTCCCACACACGCGGGAGCTCCGGCGAGCTCCCGCGATGCGAGCGCCCTCACACGCCCGAGCGCGCTCCTCCTCTCCACTCACTCGCCGCTGATCCGCCCGCACCACCTGCTCCGGTTGCTAGGGGAGAGGAGGAGCGCGCGCGCTCGCAGCTGTTGCTATGGGAGAGGGGGTGAGAGCGGAGAGATAACACCTGCGGGCGCGTGGACGCCGCACGGCGCCTGACATGGCTCGACTAAGAAATGCATTCGCATTTAAAAACTCAGCCCAGCCGAGCGTGCGCCCCGTGAGGAGCTCCCGGCGCCGGCAATCTCAACATTTGAGAACACTCTTCCCAGCGTTCGTGCAGTGATCTCTCGCGTGCTCTTCTCCTCGTCAGTTCACGTGCGTTCGCACCTTAAGTGGGGAGCACTACGGACGCCGAGCTCGTGAAGCCGGTTGCCGCGGGTTATAGCGCATGCTAACGCGGCCAACTTTGGGAGAGATGTGAAAGGCTGTGGACAAAACGATCCGGGTCTGTCAGTCATGGAGAACTTTCAGCGCAAGTTCGGAAATCCATGTGAGGTGCAACAGCCGGGTCTCCGACGAAGGGACAGGGGTCGCCAGCTTTGCTGTTTCTGCAACCTTGCACCACTAGTGCAAGCTAGCTGCGCCAATTTTTATTGCATAAGGTTTCTGTACCAGCCGAGTTAAGCTGATAACTAGGGCTAATGATTCTACGCAGTTTCCCATAGGGTTAATTAAAACACTGCAATGATTTTTCTCTACACTAGGTAAATTAGGCAGTAGATGGAAGCGCAGTTCAGTAAAACAAAATTTCACACTGTCTCGAGTGAAAGAAAATGGGCGAAGAATAGTTGAGAAAACGTGTGCGGAGAAACGTCAGCTCGTATAGCCCATTAGGCTGTATGCTTCTCGTACAACTACAAAGATAATTGTCTGCAAAGCGATACAAGACTTTCACCATCAACATCCTTTTAAATGTGCAGAATGGTTTATTTATACAAAACGGCACGAATGTATTTGTCGTGCGAGCAATTAGTACAAATGTGCGCCGTTCTAGGCTTCGCTCGGGAAATTATCTGCAGCGGTCACTACAGGAGCATCGTAGGTTGTCAGCTTTTTTTGTTAGTGAACCAGCTTTTCTTATTAAGCACTGTTGACATAAATGTCTCAAGGGTATTACTGGTATATATCCGTAACGTGTTCTTTATTTTTATTAGATCGACAAGCGCAAAGATATGAGCTGACAATAGCTCTTCCATGGGTACTGTGTTTAAAACATTCAAGTGGCTGGTATACGTTGTCGTAGGTACCAAGAGCATAAGACAAAGAAAAAAGTCCTTCCAATATTTATTTTATCATGGTTCGCTGATGAGCTGGGGTTCACTTGGGAAACGTGAAGGTGCCTTGGATAAAAAAGAAACGTCGAACAGACCGGGGAGCTCGCGAGGGCGGAGAAATGACGTCTTTGAAGTCTTAATCCTCCCTAATGGAAAACCTTCGCGTTCTGTTCCTTATTCCTCCCGCTATAATTTGGCTCCTCCATTCTCGGGCTTTAACCTCAGCGTCCCCTGAATTCCGGGGAAGCTTCCGGCGTTCCGAAAATAACTGATATAAGGCGTACGCGCGGGAGGAAAAGGTCCCATATATGCTCGTCATTGGCACGCGCGGGGAACTGAAAAGGGGGAAAAAAATGTCCCATTTGAGATGTCTTTATTAAAAAAAGTTCGGCCGGCCAGCGGATATCGTCTTTGCCGACAAAGACTCCCTCACGTTCGGACGACGGTGGTAAGAAAGTTGAAAATGCTTGGGAAAATGCCTTCCCGCTAGGGAGACAAAAGCTCGCCTTTTTCAGGACGTGAAAGGCCGCCTAAAGTGTTCGCCTGGCACGAGAAATGTAGTTCCTCCCTACTTTTCTTGCCTTCTTTTTTTTTTTTTGCTTCCTGCCTTTGTATAAAATTTGGCTCGAAGGAGCCGACACAAAGCTCCGTAAGAAACTCAACCTTCTACGTGCATGAGCGACTTTTGGGCCTCAGTAATATATTCGGCCAAGACGTAATAATTTGTTATTAAATGATCGCAGAGAAATAAGATGCGTATGGAATAGCGTAGGGGGAGGGAGATGGTTGATTTCCCAACTAAACCACTGTCCCCAGGAACACTAAAAATATCCCGTTTTATTGCCGAATAATAGCGGTGACAATAGACTAGGACGCATGGGAGACCAGGCGAAATCTTCGCAGGAGTGATGGTGACTCTTCTTTGTTATGGGCGGCTGTACGAATGATCGCGCGTATGCATAAGCCGTAAAATTTCACAACTGACCGTATAAAGGTCTCCTCTATTTTACCGTACGCGCGTGTCTAAAGAACGTTTTCTTCGGGGTCTTCTTTTGTACACGGCTATAGATATGCACGTCACGAAGCACATTCTCCGTCATCAAGCACGTACATTCTCAAAAGAAGAATCCAGATGCCATGCAGCAGAGGTTGCGTTAAAACAAAGGAAAATATTATTTTACTGACGTTCGTACTCCGGGAACAACGAAACGAAACCGTTGGAAAAGAATACCTTTTTTTTTCACAAAAAAATGAAAACTTTTTCCTGCTGTCAGCCGATCCACTCAGTGCCCTTGCATGTTCAAGCTTTCTTCAGGGTCCTTTAAAGACAATCAAACGTTGGCTGCGCCAGCAGCATCCTTCTTACTTGGCTGAGAAATCGGCAACGCGCTGGCCTCACGTCTCCAATGCCTGCGACGCGCCGTATGACTCCACAGCGATGACGTCATCGTTGCTAAGGGACCGGCCGCACTGCTGGCGGCCCAGCGCACACGCTCTTCCTGTTCCCTCCCCATTCTGCCATTCACCACTCCCTCTCCCCTGTTGCTTTCCCTACCCCTGACTCGAAGCATACACTACTACAACGCCGTCCAACCACCGTCGCCGCGTGAGTGGCCACTATTCCTCTTAAAGCGACGCTTTCAGCCGCACTGATGTCGTCTGTAGTGGAAACAAAACGCACTGTAGGAAAGCCAACCTTTTTTGACGCCGAACATGATCGGGGCTGAGCTGAAGAAAAATTAAAATGCCTCCAGAGGTCGGAATCGAAACTGCGTCCCTTGCGTTATGAACCCGACATCTCTCCAATGGCGCCATTCCGAAACAGTCGACGCAGTTTGGATTTAGAGAGGGGTGCATGGACGTGCAAAATTAGCAGAAAATGCACCCGTCCGTCTGACGACGACGATGGTTGAACGCTAGAGAAGCCACGGAATGCCCGTCACCATGCACATAAGGTAGGAGTCACGTTACATCCATACTAATCATCATAAATAAACAGGGTTCGATCGTTTCCGGATTAGTTCGTTTGGTGTTCGGATTGATTTCGGAAAGCTCCGCGTACCTCCATAATTGTTGTTTTGACAGAGGGTTTGTTGATTTTAAACTTGAGATCATTAACAGTCTCGAACCCCTATCATCAACGTTGGGTCTTAATTCAGACAATTTCAAGTATTGGTCCCCGTAATCTCCTCCTGCTGTAGGTCCAACTCGAAGCCCGTGTTACGCAGGTCAGGCGGTGGGTGCTCCGGAAGCCTGACGGTGGAGCGGCGTGGCGGTGGGTCCGTTGACGATGCTCGACATCACTCAAGGAGTGGATCGACCAACATGTAGGCGGGAGGATAGGCGGACTTCCAGGAGCGGACCTTCATTCCACAGCGACCGAGTCTCCCATTAAGACGATAGAAAGGTGAAAGCGAAAGTGCCCAAGAAAACCTAAAAGGTAAGAATCAGCCGAGAAGAAGAAAGGCAGTAATCGGCGACGCTAAACGATAAACCAATGGTAAGGCATGCGGAGCACGTCGTGATTGTATAGCCGGCACCAGCAGATGCATCGCTGGATGCTAGGCGGCGCGCGATCGCATTCGAGGCACGCCCGTTCCTCAGCCCCAAACTCAGCGGTAACCTGAAAGATTTACGAATCTTCTTTCTAAGCGCGCAGCCAGAAGGAAGACGACCTCCTTTACGTGGTTCCTAGCATTCCCACCTTAGGCGACGTAGCTTCCGCGGCGGAGCGGGTGCAGCTGTGGACAGCAGAAAAGAGTGCGAAGAAAAAGCGCTCGCCAACGAAAGGAAAAACGGGCTGATGCACCAACCTGGTTACTGTATGGCTACGCTAAGTTCACCCCGTAAGAGCTCAGCCAGCTGACTGGTTTGTGGCCACGCTGCAGTGGTAACAGGTGCAGCTTTCCGGCGCATCGCTGTTCTTTTAGAAGTTATTATTCTCTTATTATTCGGCGGAGTGCAAAACATTTTAGTACAGCTAATCATAGGGGCGAAAGCTTGCACTGTGCGCAGTTTCAAGTTACGCAGGATGCGGGAACCGACTGCAGTGCCATGGAAAATATCCAATTGAAATATGTGGGGAGTAACTTTTGACAAGGAATTACGCAAAAACCATGAAGGAAGCCTACACGAAGGCGTAAGACATGAAGGTAGCGCAAAAACGCGATCTTCACGACCACCACGAACGTTCAAGTCCACGATTGCAACCGATTTGCTCCTTCTTCACTGCCACAACGACCTTTGCTCCATCATTGTTGCTATAAGTGCGAGCTTCATTTTTTTGGAACTGATAATCATTGCACATCACCTCGGAGGCGCGTGCGCTATGATGTGCCTTTCTTGTTCCGAGCAAGTATTGCCATGATTACGACGAACGCTGGTGTCCTTTTCGTTCCGAGAAAGTGTTGTACAATTACGGCGAACGCTGGAGCTCTTTTTCCCAATCTTCACCAATCTTCTAATTGGGTATGCTTAGCTTGACGATTGTGCGCAGGGGTCGCTGGGCGTTCGTCGCGAAGCACGCACACAAGAGCGCTAGGCATTTTCTTGGTTTTGTTAACTGCCGGGCGGTCGCCGCGAGGCCCGCGCTCACTGGCGTGCGCTAGGCAATTTCTTCGTACTTTTAACTGCGGACTAGAAATAACCCAGTACGCCCTTGAAAACAGCCTCTACAAATTGGTGTAGCGGTCTGGCAGACTGTACCGGACTGACCATACCCATCCACAACCAATTTCAACAGTGCAAACTGTGCACTTTGGTGCCTCTGACTGAGAGAACTGTGCATTCCGTGAATAGGGCCCCAAGACTAGAACTGTGCACGTTGTGTGAACTGTGACCTTTCCCTTTCTCCTCCCCTTCCCCCATCCTTTCTTCCCCACAGAGCCTTATGACCTCTCGTCTACAATGAAATGTTTCACTCGCTCAGCCACGAGAAATTACGATTTGTAAAGAGCTTCGCTGTTAAAACTTCTGAGGTTCGGACACTGCCATTTGCAGATATATGTCAGGGTAATTGATTAACGCAGTTACGAATCTGGAAGCGCAGCGAAGCGCACAAAGTGAAACCAGAAAAAAAAAATAGTCGTTTCCTAGCTCGCTTGCCGCTACTATTGCGGCTTATACGCTACTTCCATTCAGGGTAAAATGAGTTTAAAATGTAAGCTTACCGGCAAGCTTGGTTCCATGCTGATCCATTTTCCCAGCCAGCCGGTGGCACGCCACTTTCTCAGGGATCGTCTTGTATCATCATCATCCTTATTCAACGCACATGGGCCAGGAACATGTTCTCGAAGTTGCTCCTCACCTGCAGTTTCCTCCATCACCACTGTGACACTGCAGCTCCGGCGCCGAAACTTTTCGCTGTGGACATCTTGACCGCAACGACTGGCCTGAAAATGCAAACCTAACCAGTTATCACCTTTTGCAGGCTCCGAAAAGCAAGATCTTTTCACCGCAGTTGAGATGACAACGAACAAAGACGGATAATGCGCAGCACCACCGACGGGTATCAGTCGTCGCTTATCCCACATGGAACGGCCTGAACCACTCTCTGTCACTGGTACAGAAATCCGCAAAAGTCGAACACCCATCGAGGAAGGCATGCCCAACATTGTAGACGATATTTCCGCGCAGGTGACTACGTATAACATCCTAAAATCTGCACACGGGAACGCGAATACTCCGAGCGTTTCAGAGGCGCTCCAGCTGAAGCATTGCCTGCGAGCAAAGGCACCTCGCTGTCTAGACAGACGCGACGAGGCTTCTTTGCGTGTCGGGCGGCGCACTAGCACCGGCGTCGGGCAGAAAACGCAAGTTCACCACGTCATGGTATCGCCGACGTTGTCGCCGGCAACTCGCGCCCACTTGCATCCTAAAAGCACTGCAATAATTGCAAGTCATCACAATCACTGACCACAAACCATTTTCTTTTCGGGACAAGAACAAATAGGCGGCTCTTGGCCCGCGTTTGGTAAAACCGTGCCCCGAATACCGCGATGGAGGAGGAGGAATACCGTCATTATCAGAGGGGCGCGAATGCCCTGATTGGGAAGGAGAGGGACACGAAGTTAGGGAGGGAAATATCGGAAAAAAATACTGTTCAAGGTTCAATCACTTGAAATGGTGGATAGCAATTTGAAGTCTTCATGAACTATAGACTTTAAAATGCCGCAGTGGAAGACGGCGGAACAAAAAGAAAACGGCATCTGCCGCGCATGCCGTGGAAAGCCGTCGTGCACGATGATTAACGATTAGAAATCAGCGCTAAGCACTTTCTGTGGCTGACGAATAATAGCTAGTGGTTAGGTTTAGTGGTTTGTATTAGGTTTAGCGGTTAACCCGCAGCAGTAGCTTAGCGGCTAAGAAGTTGTACTGCTGATTCCAAGAACGCCGATTTGATCCTAGAGTTCCTGTATATAGCTCCCCTAGGGGAGCAGAGTTGCGCGTTCATCTGCCATTTTGAGTTTCAGGTCTTGCGGGAAAGCCACCCGTCTCGCGTGAAGGAGCTGCCGCCGGGCCGCCGCGTCAGCGGCACTGGCGGGAGGAGTGGCGAGGAGCCGATCGGTCAAAAACTGGCGCACGACGACAGTCGGCTGCTTATCAGCTGAGCGGCTGCCGCTGCAGCCGCTTCCTCAACCACCGATGCTCAGTTGAGCAGAGCTGACTGAATATGGGCTGTCTTGCGCAGCAATGAAAGCGGGCTTTCCTGACGAACTGGAACCTGCGGCATGTGGCAATCAGACGCGCAACTCTTGCGCTACGCGATATACACGGTATACAGGAACTTTATTAAATGCAGAGCATTTCTTTAACTCACGATGTCACCCGGCGTTGGCGTGCCTCGGCGTCCGCAACAGCCGTTCCAGGTGCGCCCTCTCCCCCACTCCTCCTCGCCTGCTCTCCGCTGCTCCTCGCGTGTTCTGTGCGTGCTCGGATCGCGTTCAGCAACAGGTGGGGCGCGCATGCGTCGTAGTTTGGCGCGGGAGCAACAACAGTTGTGGCGTGATCGTGACGTAGTCGTGACGTGGTCGTGGCGCGGTCGTGCCGTGATGGGGCGGTTCTCGGCGTTCGCTCTCACTGTCAATTTCTTTCGAACCAGATAAAATGCCGCTAAAGCGGCGCGAAGAACGCCTTTACAAGCGCGCGCACTCCGTGCCAGAGAAAAGTTAAAATAGAAGACCACTTGCACGCACAAAGTGTCCAGCCTGGAAGCGCTACGCTTTAAAAACAACCAACAGCAACAACTGCAACAACATTAACGTAACCCGACCTACTTAACGTCGTGCGCCCCCCGAAAATGCTCTGCATTTGACCGTGCCCCTCGCGAGGGGGGTGTTTTTTTTACAAACCGCTGAAGTGAACACTGGCGGCATTCATAATCCGCAAGACGTATTTGATGCTGACCGTTATAGCCATCTGTTGACGACGGAGAAAACGAGAACGCCCATGTGACGAAATTCGGCGAAATTTCGCTTTGCCGCAAAGCGTATTCTGCCTAACAATCCTGCTGACGACCACGAAAAAAAAGAAATGATTTCAAACGAGCGACATACAGCTTAGCACTAAGAAAATGACTTCACTGCCACCAATTTCTCAAATCGTTGAAGCAAGCTAAATAACCATGTATAACACAATGCCAAATCTACGGAACGTAAGGAATAAATTAGTCTACATTTTTTCCCCTTTATTTTTGCATGAACTTTCGATGAGCGAACATATCAGCATACGGACAGTTAGGCAGCCGGTCATTTTCAGTGCGGGGCGATTTCGGTACAAAGAGAGATTGTGGCTTCGCAATGATTGACTGAAAAAGCAACGACAAAGTGAACAGTAGAAATAAGTTACAAGTTTGTTGATGTTCCTGGCAACAAAATGGCAGAAGAGTGGAGAATGGGAAGCGGGAACAAATATGGAATGGGCTAAATGCGACGTTTATGGAGAGGAAGAGGACAAAGTGCTGCCAACGTATGTCCATGGCACCGATGGGGAAAAGGGGTGGGGGGTGTAACTGATATGTCCAGAGGGTCCCCGATGTAACTTGAAAAAAGCACGTCTGGTGATGCCGGCTTGTTGTTGCGAAAACATAGCTATCGGACGTTGATTCAATAAAACTATTCTTTTTATTATGGATAATCCCTAACAGTCTCAATTTGCTGGAAACGGAGTCCTGAAATTATGTAATAAGGATGGTTCGTCGATCCCGTTTTATTGATTTATTTTTCTTCAAGATATCTGAGCGCATCTGTTCAAAACAGTGTGTGTTTTTATGATGGTGTTTTACGCATTATTACTTTCCCGCATAATTTCTGAAACAATTTCTCCAGTAAGTATTGGTTAATGATTCTTCCCCGATGCTTTTATTTTATTTTTTTCTCACAGATTTGAACTAAAGGTTCTTTTAAGTATTTTGCTGAGTAGCAACGTTCTTTCCCACAAAAGTACAGAATGCCAATTTTAGTGGTATCAGCGAGCCGGGATCACAGTCACCTGGCACCACTCACTAGCGCTGATCACCACTCGCGAGAGGTGAGTGATGAGAGCACTCAAACTGGCGAGTGGTGAGTGGCGAGCGTAGCTCAGCCTGGTGAGCGGTGAGCTGGGGTTACGGCAAATGGCGCTCACACTCCCTCGCACTCGCAATCATGAAACGATGGTAAGGCTCACTCACCCCTCACTGGTGAGGGGTGAGTGAGAGCACTCTGTGAGAGCACTCGTGAGTGACCCTGCCGTCCTGTATATACAGGGTGTCCCAGCTATCATGCCCCAAGATTTTAAAAAAGACCAATGGCGTAACTCGAAGAAAACCTAGTGCATAATGTTTGCAGTACTGTAAATAAGCGGACAGTAATTTTTTCGTTAATGAGACTTAACTAATTAATTGTAATTAATTATCTAACTCGAGAATTACTGTCCTAATCACTGAAGTGTCAATGAGGCATTTGTAGGTACCCACGAGGGGCATCTAACTGCGGTATTTTCAGCGACGAACTAATTGCGTACTCATTTATTCTTACTGATAAAGAAAACGCGCGAATTATGAAAAAATACCATGTGACGGCGCTTCCTCGCGGATTGTAAAGCAGCGTCCCCAAATAAGCTGATCGAAAGCAACTGCTTCGCGTGTGACCCGCCCGAAGAGACAGCGCCACACCTTGATAATAACATGCGTGGAAGGAGCGGCAACAGCAAGATTCGCGGGGCGCGTGTGCAGATAAGGCAAAAACTCGATCGCGATTTCTTCTTTCTTTCTTTTGTGTATTTCATTCTGGCTAACTCAGAGGCAGCCTGTTTGAGGTCGATGCGCGGCCCCCCCGCGCGCTTTACGATGCGCGCGGAGGCGCCGTCACGTGGTATTTTTCATATTAAGTGCGAATCACTTTATAAGCGACCCCAAACCATCCACCGCCGGCGGCGGCGGCGGCGGCGGCGGCGTCCGCAGTGCTCCTCTATATTTAAAAAAGAAACAGCATCCGGCGCCAGGTTTCGATCCGAGGACTTTGCGGCCGCAGCGCGACGCTCTACCGACCAAGCCATGGACGCGACGCTGATATCAGTGTTAGTGACGCGCCTTATATCTTTAACGCATTCAAACTACGTCGTCAGCGGCGTGCGTTGGCGACTCAGCGGCGTTATAGCGGCTTGATAACTGCGTGGTGTACACGTGATACTACAAACCCGATGGAAGAGATGGAAGAGAAGGCGGCGAGGCGGTGGGCTGCGGGGGCCGAGCGCAAGCGCCGCAAGCGGGCCGACAACCGTGCATTCGCACTTTCACATTCTCCCCCGCGGGGAAATGCGGGGGAATTTTTTTTTTCGCGGGTTTTCTTTATCAGTCAGAATAAACGTGTACGTAATTAGTTTGTCGCTGAAAATACCGCAGTTAGCTGCCCCTCGTGTGTACCCACAAGTGCCTCATTGACATCAAGTTATACCTTTACTCTTTTTTTAAATCTTGGTGCATCATAGCTGGCACACCCTGTATATATTATTTCGCAATATCACACATTAACTAACACACGCTTTCCTTTTTAAATAGGCTAGAATACCTGGTCGATCAGGTTCGAGCAGTGGCATTTGCCCAAGGGCTTTTGAAGGAGAAGAGGCCCCCAAGTTTTCTCGTCTGTTTTTTTTTTGTTTGTTTCGGCTCTAAAAAACACCTACCCCCCCCCCCCCTTCCCCACACACACGCATACACACCACACCTACTTTTTCCTCATTCACTCTTAATTGACCCCGGCTTAGAGGCCGCAACTTCAGTTCGACTCTCGTGCTCCTTCGACAGTAGAATGCTTTTGTTCTCATCTTGCATTCTTTCGTGACTACATTTATACGAGCAAATGGAAGTAATCCCGGAAAAAGCCTCTTTATTGAATGTATAATTTTAACACAGTCATCAGTAAAGGTCCCTTCTTTCTTATGGAATTAATAATCGAAACCGTCCGGCCATTTTAGTATCCTTTAATTATGGGGAGTTTAAGGCCCTATTTTAAAAGCCTTTTCAATGAAGGCACTTCCGGCAGGAGCCCAATTTGCGAAAAGCTGCGATGTGGCTCTGCTGTGATGAGCTGATAAGTGTAGTTCCTGAACGTTGGCTGATGACGATGTAATGCGACACGCACACGTAAATGTGGACGATGAACGGCGATAGCAGTTACTAATATGATCCCGTTCGATGCGATGGCTTCCATGTTGTTAACCAGTTCGGAATGACGTCCGCTACGTGCTCGTCTGCATCGGGGTATACTCGCGGGCTCCGGCCTTCAACGACCGCGCAACGGCCAGTTTAACGTCGGCTTTGCCCCTACGCGAAGCCCCTAATCCCATCGGCGCCACTGGGTAGCCGGCCCCACACGAGAGCTCTTCATTTACCGACCCAGCTAGAAATGCCGCCTAGGGACAAGACCTGTGACTCTCCAGCTCGCTTTTGCTCTTGTAATTTAACGCATTGGCTGAATAGTTCCGAACATGATGCCGTTTCTGGTTTTACGAAAATTTTTGAGGGAGCGAAAGAGCCGTTTCAGACAGGGTCGTGACATGGTTCCAGGCCTTACGTTTTTCAAGGTGGTGACTTTTAGAAGTCGGCCTGCATTTTTTTTTTCTTCGGCTCTTTTAACGACTTAATGACGGCGCGCTGCGTTGTACGCTGCGCCCTGCCGCCAAACGTGCTTCTAATTTTCATGCCGTGTGGAGGGAAGGATGAAAATTAATAATGAGATCATTCAGCACGGCATTGCCGAGAAGAGTATTTATGAAGCAAAAAATATATGCAGATTTTAATTGTTCAGCACACAGACGAGAGGGCTCTCGACGCTTTGTGTATAAGATTTCGCGGAACGCACACGGGGGATCTTCAGGGCCGTGAGCGCAGTCGAAATGGGCGCACTTAATTTCCATCAGTTCTTGGTGAAAAGTCGTCTGTTGGGACGATTCTTTATGCTGTTGCCAAGTTCATTTTTGTCGCATATTTTATGCCATTTTGTTTTTACATTTTTAGGCTTAGGCGCACAAAAGTAGATGTCCGTGACTGGTGTTTTGGTTCCTTGGTGGTGCCTTTGGCGGTGCGTCCACCCTTACCTTAAGGCCATTTTTTTATGACGAATGAAACTATAAAAAGAACGAGGATAATTAATCAAAGTACGTGAATGCGCTTGAAGTGCAAGTGCAGCTTTGCACCTATCCAACTGCTTATCGGTATAATTGTGCACTGTATGTTATTTATTTATCACCATTCCTTTTTTTTTGTTTGTTGTTGTCCTGCGCAATACTTCGTTTTTTTTCAAGGCAGAAAGGGCAGTGAGCTGGTAGCGACGCTGAAGTCCTTTCGTGTTGCTTCGGCTTTAAAAGAAAAAAAAGCGGTAGCTATAAGCTGGCTCTGCCGATGACGATCCCTGAGGGCAGCCTGAATGTCGCCTTAGGCGTAGGCTATTGACCTTAAATATGATTCGAGCAGCGAGCGAGCGTTTCATCTCTTGGGGTAGTGAAGAGAGCCGTCACCGAGGGAAATGCCTAGTGCTAGGATAAAGGCAGCACTGCTGGTTGTACTTTAATAAACGTTTACTCGTTGCCTCTAAGGCTATAGGCTGCCCAATTTAGGATTTCAATTACGTCATTTTGCACGGCATGCCAACAGATGCCGCCTGAACACGGCTACTAACGCCCGCATTTCGCGCTGAAAAGTGCAGGGCACCTTTGTTCCAGTGTGATTAGTTGACGCTTGATGCTTCTAGCGGCAGTGCCGGAATTGATTAATGTTAGTTACACAACTCTCACACCCAAGCAAGCTTTGTCGGGGCGGTGTATCGAGTCCAATTGTTTTTAGGAAGTGCTATAAGTAATGAGAATGTTTCGGTGTTTATGCGCGTTTCACATGCAAGTGTTCTGGTTTATACCACATGTACAAGACCAAATTAAGTAGCATGCTGAGTTAGTATACGGCTTTTAGAACATCATGTATGGCATGAAGCTTCAGTGGCATTTGGTCGGTGTTGCCGCTCGCATATTAGCGGGGGATTTGGAGGTCCGCCTATGTCGGGCGTACGACGGGGATCCATGACTCTCGCGGTATAGCAACTGCGTCAGCACACCTTAGGCAGCGACCTTTACGGAATGTAGTATCGCTGGTTAGAGCTGGCTGTTCGCAATGATGAACCTCATTGTCTTAACGAGAGTGCAACGCTGGGCGAGTCGGTAGGAATCGATTAATAAAAACAGCGCAAATGACAGGACACAAGTGAAAACAGACAGGGACGGGCACTGACACGAGTGAAAACAGACAGGGTCAGCGCTCGTCCCTGCCTGTTTTCACTCGGGTTCCGTCCTTCGCGCTGTTTTTAATAATGAATTCATTGTCTTATTAGTGTGGTTATTGTTGTATAACATAATGGCGGAAGTTCGTCTAAAATTGTTATAAAAGAGGGTCAATATATAAATGCGAACGAAGCACTGCTACCATTGTATTGTGGAAACGGTTGAGGTCCTCGCTTCTTTGCTATTCTTTACAAGTGCTGTGTTTGTGTTGAGCTGGGCGTCGAACGTCAAAAATACGCTAAACACTTATATTAATGATCTATTTTTTTTAAAGCACAAAGAGTGTGTGCCGTGAAAAGTCCGAAAATCGAATGTTACGTAGAGCATAAAAAATGACATTCAAACAAATACCGGTGCAGGGCGTGGCCCCGGAATAACCTGGAAAAAGGTATTAAGGTCAGCGCATCAACCAAAAGCACCATCACGAAAACAGGCAGAAACGCGACCTCGAAGATTGCCAGTTCAAGTGTTTGGAATGGCTGCTCATGAAAGTTAAACAATCGGACAGCAAGAATTAGGTTTTCAAGATTGATATAAACAAATGGTTGGTAAACAAGGCTTGAAAGGCTTCTGCAGTGCTTTTAAAATTGGGAAAGAATCTATTTTTTACTGTTAATACATTGGTGAATTTATGCCTGCAAACTTTTTAAGGCATTTTTTAGATTGGGTACAGCGGTATTCATCAATGAAGATGACCCTACGCTCCGCCACTGGTGACTCCCACACCGCCGGAAGAGCGAGAAACCGAGAGGCCGCGACCGGAAGTAACGTCATATTCGGAAGGCGGCAAGCGACGTGTGCTGCCGCTTCACGTTGTCCCAGTTTTCTAGGTGAAGTTCCGAACTAAGCAAGCTGATATATTTTTGATTGATTATAGGGTTTTACGCCCCGACGCCATGCAGGCGATAAGGCTTGCCGTACTGGAGGGCTCCGGGTTAATTGTGACTACCCTGGTTTCTTTAACGTGCGCCGAAATCTCGTACACACGGGCGCTTTTGCTTTCCGCCTTCATCGCAAAAGCAACCGCTGCTTCCGGGAATCGAACCCGCGTCCTTGTGCTCAGCAGCACAACGTCTTAGCCACTCAGCCACCGCGTCGGGTAGGCGTGGAATCTACACCTTATTAATCTTTATTGTTTAGAGTTGCTTCCGCGTGGATTTTTAGCCGTAATGTTACGCTGCTTTTAGTGCTTCTCTAAAACTACTCTTAGGTACAAGATACGTTTTACCCGCGCAGCCATCACTGCTTCGTTCCCTTCAAGGGTAGTTCGCATTATTGTGAAAATGCAGGGAGTTACACGGTTGGGCAGTTTTCGTAGTTATTTTATAATTTTCCTATTTTTTAGTTTTTCAAAATTTCATTCGACCAATTTTCTTCATTTACGCTATTATAACGATTACAGGCGAAACTTAGCGGAAGATGCATTATTTTGGAAATGCCATGGGATATACGGTTTGCAATTTTCCGCAATTTTTATTATTGTTCTGTTTTTTTAGTTTTTCGGAATTTCCCCCGGCCGATTATCTCCATTTACGTTATTATACCAATTACATTTGGAACTTTACCGAAATCTGCATTCTTTTGAAAACGCAGGGCGTTACACGGTTAGGCAGTTTCCGTAATCTATACCTACAAAATGAAGTGCCCGACTGACTGACTGACTGATTCATCAACGCCCAGCGAAAAGTGCTACATCTAGAGTCTTGAAATTTCGGGAGTACCTTTGCGACATGGCGTAGCGACTCACTAAGAGGGGAGGTTTGGAAATTGTACTCCTAACCGAGGGAAAAAAGGAAATTGTGTTTTCTTAAATTCGTGATTACCTCCTTCACCCATTCACGTTTTCAAGCACCTTTTGCTGATATATGTAGCCCTTAAGAATATCTAAATAGTAGTTTTTGATTTCGCTCTAAC
The DNA here is from genome assembly GCF_048455015.1 of Haemaphysalis longicornis. Classification (NCBI taxonomy): domain Eukaryota; kingdom Metazoa; phylum Arthropoda; class Arachnida; order Ixodida; family Ixodidae; genus Haemaphysalis; species Haemaphysalis longicornis. Next base: position 325,627 of record NW_027526263.1, on the reverse strand, counting down.
CAACACTGTCGAGGTGGTTCCACATTCCGGAAAAAAAATTGGTGTTCCTAAAGATTCTCAAATTAATCTTTCACCGATTCATTTATCCAACTGGGTTTTGCTAGCATATGTTACTCATACAAATGCAGAGAACCATTTTTAAGGATTTCGCACTGCGACACCGCTGAAGGGGACAAATTGCTTTTTGCAAGTGACACGGCCGACGAGCCAAAAGGGCCTAACAGGTGAGGTCCACGCCTAGCCAAACTGCTTTCAAATGGCTTCACATTTAATGAGCACATTGTGATTACGGTGTTTGAGGTCAATACTGGTGAAAATTTTCAAAATTCCAGTATGAGGAGAATGAAAAGTGGTAAAATAGTTTTTCTGATAATAATTTTTTTATCGCACGCCATTTTAGATATTGAACTGGTTTTTGTTGACATAGGTAATTTAGTCAGATATCTAAACACTGTACTATGACATTTTTCTGTGACGTCCACCCGAGAGAGGCAAGCAGGATTGCGGGAAAACGCTGTGTTTTTACACATTCGTCATTAACTACACAGCCAGTTGATATATCCCATTCCTTTTTGCTTGCAAATGCTGCCCATCCAATTGCCCAAAAATCAATTTCAGGATTTTGTCCTATCATGCGGATAAAAAGGCAAACAAGTTTTTTTTTTTTTTAATTTACACCACAATGCACACGGAATTCAGTTGAATGTTCCTACGTTCGCATAGCGCTCGCCATCTGTTGGCACTTTCTACAACCACGTGCCTCCCGTAGGAGCCCTGTCATTTATCATAAATCTTAAAGAGAAGACGGACCGGTAAAAAATGCACAAGTTAACGCTCTCCATCGGTTGGGACTTCCTGCAACCGTACGCCTGCCGTAGGGAGCCCATGTTACTTATCACAAAACTTTGACCGAAGAGCACCATTCATATCTGCTTAAATAGCATTTCACATGGGTAAGAATACCTTTCCTCACCCAGTCGGCCTCCATCTAATGTTCCCAGCGCTATTTCCTGCCGAATTCAAGTTGTGTTTACAACCTCGCACTCTTCTTCATATCATATTTAGAGTGCAAGCAAAACAACCTCCCCATTCTTCCATCCACTCTTCCCACCCATGAGCAGCGAGAGAACCTGGTGACTAACAGTGATCTGGATGTCCAAACAATTCTTCCTCCAGAGCGAAGGCTGCCCGCTGATCACATGGCTTTCTGAAATCGGGAACCACTCCCACTTCACCGGTTCAATAAAACGTTTTTCACTCACCTTCTCACTTGCTGGAGCGCACCATCTTGGTGCAATTTGTTTAGCGAGAGTTGCAGTAAAACACGAGTGCCAGTCGTTTCACATTACCACTACGCGCCTGTGGTTGGAGCCCCTGTATTGACAGCAGGCAGGAGCTCCTGAGTGTGTAGCACTTCATGATGAACTAGCCAAATATGACAACTAACAAATAAATGAACACATGTTATCCCCATTAGTGTCATTAATATAATGACTCACCCGGGCGCCACCGGGTACTACCGCTAGTTATTTTATATTTTCATTCCCGACTCCGCATTCCCAGTTAACAAGAGCAGAAGCCACCACCCTTCGAAGACTACAGACAATCACGTACCCCCACAGAACCCTACTCCATGCGATTTACCCCACCCAATACCAGTCTACCTGCAATTTCTGTCCAAGGCCCGGTACGCTGTACCACCAGATTTGGGAGTGCCAGAAGACCCCAGGCCTTGCCCCAATAACCTCCCCCTTCTACAAGCAGTGGGCGAACCGCCTGACGAGCCCGGTCCTTGGGATCCAGCGTGAACTGGTGAAGAGGGCCTGGACCTCCAGCCGAGCTCAGGGTATCCCGGAATAGGGAAGCCCCCTACCTGGCGGGTGCCCTAACATCTGCACCAGCTTGACAAATAAATATTTATTCATCATCATCATTATTTTTTTGTTTCTCGAAATTTCGTTCCACCAATTATCTATTTACGCTCTTATAACGATTAAAGCTGCAACTTCTGCGAAATCTGCATTGTTGTGGAAATGCAGGGCGTTGCACGTTTCGCCATTTCCCGAACTTTTTTTTATTTTCTGGTTTTCTGGTCCTTTTAACACTCAGCAAAAGAACAATCAGGAGAAAATCGCAAGATATACCCGACCCGGAACTCAAGATCAACAACCAGCCAGTCCCCAACGTCCCCTACCTCCGTACATTGGGACTAACCATCCCAAAGGATGGCTCAGGTTCCCAAACGATCCTCCTCCTACAGCGGACCCTCGCACAGCTCATGCACCTCATAAATCGCGTCTCCCATCGTCGCTTCGGCTTCAAAGAAACCGACACGCTTCGCCTAATACAAGCCATCCTCATCAGCCGGATAGCATATGGTGCTCCATACCTAACCCTCAAACCCGCCGAGATCCTTAAACCTAACTCAGCGATCCGCCAAGCATACAAGACAGCCCTGGGTCTCCCTCCCAAGACCGCAACTACTAAACTCCTGCAGCTTGGCGTCCACAACACATGGGAAGAAATCGAAGAGGCACACCACACTTCTCAAATACAACGTCTTAAACTAACTCCAACGGGCAGGGCAACGCTCTTGAAACTTCAATATTCTATACCTCCCATCCACGACCAAAAAATTCGCATCCCCCTGGCTATACGACAAAACATTCGCGTTGCTCCGATGGCACGAACTATGCACACCACCTACAACAAAGCACGCCGAGCAGCAAGATCCCGCACCATTTATAACCAATACCACCTCCCATGCACCCGATATACGGAAGCATCGCCATACCCCAACAAATCTGCAGAAGCCGCCAGCGTGGTCAGTTCCAGAGGAGCTGAGCTCGCTGCAGTGACTGTTTTCACCAACTCCACCGAAACAGCTGAAGAGGTTGCCATTGCCCTTGCCGTCACAACAGGCCAAGACTTTTTAATCATTCTTACTGACTGCCAAGCCGCTTGCAGGAACTGCCTAAAAGGATGCATTTCACAACCCGCCTTGAAAATTCTACAACAAGCGAAACCACTCCCAGAACTGCAAATAATTTGGACTCCAGGTCACGAATCCCTCGGGGGTAACGAAGCGGCACACGCCGCTGCCCGCGCTCATTCACACCGGGCCGTTTCCCACGAGGGCCACGAACCCCCATCGGAAGCAACAGTTAAGCTCACCCCGCTGCAAACATATGCCGAAATACTCGCCCACTACAGGAAGGAGGGTCGCAAATACCCATTCCCCCACGCGAACCTCTCTCGTGATGAAGCCACTACCTTCCGGCGACTACAGACTAACTCCTACCCGCATAACACCCTGCTACAGGCCATGTATCCCACCCTATACCCTGCCGCAAGCAAATCATGCCCCTAACCAGGCACCCTGTACCACATTGTATGGGAGTGCCAGCAATCCCCTTCCCTCACCCCTAACCCCAACCCTACCTATGAGCAGTGGGTGGAGCTGCTGACCAGCTCCGACCTTCCACACCAGCGACGATTGGTGGAGAGGGCACGGATGGCCAGCATAGCCCAAGGCATCCCAGACTGAGGAAGCCTCCCACCGGGCGGGTACCCTAACATCAGCACCTGCTCTCCAATAAAGTTTATTCATCATCATCATCTGGTTTTCAAAAATTTCTGTGACCAGATATCTCCATTTACGCCATTATAGCGATTACAGGTTTAATTTCCGAGGTATCTGCGTTTTTGTGGAAATGCAGGGCGTTGCACAGTCCTGGCAAAGGGGGTACTCGGCAAAGAAGGCTACGCTTGAAAAGTACAGTCTTATAGTAATTTCTTGTATTGAATATAACAGTATCACGTAAGCCGTCATGCAGTTGGCTTTCTCTCACTATGAATACACTTGCAGCAAAGCACGCTTTACAGGCTTCCGCCTGTGAGACGCATCAGAGCTAAAACTCGCTGTGTATCGCATTTGTAGCTATATTCAGGCATTTTCAGGCGGAGCGAATACACAGTAGTTCCCCAAATCGCATTCCAGGTACGGAGCTTCAAATGTTAAACGAAAAAAATTGCACCATCTCCCCGAAGGGAACTATGTGGTGATGCAAAGCATGGGGGTTCCGTGTAGGTTCCACACCGGAGCAGAATCGGCGCAGGTGGTGTCTCGGAGCAGACTGAACGCCGCGAAGCGCGTGCACCTGCTTTTATACAGCTGGAGGAGAGGAGAATGGAAAAGAGACGCGCGTGCGCAGTGGGGGTGTGGACGGCGCAACAACAAGGGAGGGACTAGCCCCGACCATGAGATGGCTCCTGGAGCGACAGTGTCGCCGGTGTCTTCCTGGGCCGGCACGAGACGAGCCGAGCGGCGAGGAGGAGCGGCGAGGAGGAGAGCGGCGTTATCACAGCTGGTTAGGGCTCCTGGAGTGACAGTGTTGCCGGTGTCTTCCTGAGCCGGCAGGAGACGCGCCGACCGGCGGGGGGGGGGGGGGGGGGGGAGATCGGCGGCATCACAGCTGGCGTGGAGAGGGGGACGTGGAGGAGAGGTGCGGACGCCGCATGCCGAGGGACGACGGAGGGTCGACTTAGAGATGCTTTGCATCTAAAATGCGACCGTGTGGTCGTGCTATGCAGGGGGAGTCGCGTTGCAGTAACTCCCGACGCTACCAGCGAAGCTACGCGATTGCGCGCCTTAAATCAATATGATCCATGCGCGCTTCCAACGCTTTCCACGACATGCGTGAAGGTAATATTCGTGGCCGCCACAGCACTTTGATGCGCGAAATCCGCGAAATCGTTGGCCCTTGCATCCCGCTTGGTTTTTCGCCCCGGTAAGGAAAATTGTGGGTTGTAGGTCGAGCAGCGCCAACGATTCAGCATGAAAAGATCACAGAGGGGTGCTTCTACATATTATTCACCTCAAGCATTGTGTCCGTTCCCACAGTCGATTACACGTGTGCTCCTTATGGCAAGTGTAGTGACTCCATTGGCCGCGAGGGCTACCCCTGGTAAGGCCAGCGCTCCGATCGTTTTGACGTCACTTATGGGATCCCAGTTTCTATCTGGCTGCGTAGTTGGCCTGCAGCGCGTGGCACTTCGTTTCGGAGGAGCTTTCTAAGAGTTTTGTAGTGTTAATTTTCGGCATATGAAGTTAATTCTCAGTGCGTAAAGCAGTTTCACTTCATGGGGACTTTATAACCGTATCAACTGTGGTAGGCTGCCAGCAAACAAGTTGAGCATGGTGCTGTATCCGGACGCATGCGACCGAGCCCGGTGTAGACGTGGGCTGCGGCTCGTATCCGTGGTCAACAGCTTCGACAATCGCTGATATAAATTTCTATATTTCGCTTAGCGTTCGTAAGAAATGGATAAAGCAGCAAATCATGAAGCGTTTACTGCTCGCAGAAACGCTTCACACTCACGCACGCCGTGCCTGCCCGCACGGCCCACGAAGCGGCTGGAACCGACGCAGGTCGCGTCAGCAACAGCTTGTCGGCGCTTTTAAAATTACATTGATCACGGAAATTAAGTTCCACATTCTCGCAAGTGGATGTTCGTGTAATGAAAATTTGTGTTAGGTAGTGTCATCAGCTATGGTTTCCAAAGCAATGCTCAAATATCTGCCGCCATCCAAGCCGACCGGTCGCGGTGGTCGGTCCCGACACCACCAGCGCGTTTCCACGCGGTGCAGCGAGCGGCCGTAGGATAGCGATATCTGCACGCAAGAATCGGCCGAGGCTCTACTGGTATCTTGATAATCGATTGCTTAATTGGCAATCACCGCGGATACAAAGTTCGACATACGAGAAAGTGGGTGACAGTGTGGTGAAGAGTTGCATTAGAGACTCTTATTAGCTACTGTAACGATAGCGGCGATAAAATATCTGCTGCGAAGCTAAGCCTAAAGTTCCCAGCATGCGACTCCGAGCATCCGAAGACGGCTGCAAGCCGTTGGAGAAGACCCTCTTCTAAAGCTCGTCGCGCGCGAGCGTGTTGCGTTTGGGTTCCCCTAACGTCTTGGAGTTCCCAAATGCTTGGTTCCCCTATTCTAAAACTCCCCATTACCCAGTGTTGTACACGTTCCTCTAAAACAAGACCGAAAGCTCGTTCCTCGTTCCTTCCGAATTTCGAAACAAGTTCCCGTTACAAGTTCCTTTATTGCGAAAGAAACGCATTCCAGTTCCACTTCGAACATTGGAACGTGTCGTTACATTAACGTTACATTTCATTTTTTACATTAAAATATGGTGTCGGATAATCCAGAAGCGAAATAAAGTGCGAAATGTAAAACTCACAACAAACTACGTATTTTATATGAATAGGAACACCGCCGGCAGCAGATTGTCTAGAGATAAAAAGAATCCAAAGAAACGCTCCTAGACAAGTTTTTTCAGAGGGCACCGCACAAACTCGAGACATGTTTAACTGCCATTTTGGTGCTCGTCTGTTATGGGTGCAACACATATGTCACTTTCCACTGCGGTCTTACGAATGCGCAGTAAGGTTACTGCGCTTCAGATGTGCAAATAGGAAGTTACTCACATGCAGGAACATAAATAAATTTCTTGCATACGAAACTGTGTCGAAAGGAACAATACATAGGCGTTTAATGAATGGTTATTACAATATTGCGGGTTATTTAAAATGCCTTGAAGGCCCTGTGCAGGGGATTGAGTAAGGGGGTTACAAAAGTCAAGCTTTGCGGATCATACAGCACAAATTTGCGAGTAACAAAGCACAACAGAACAAGTAATGGCTACAAAGTTCACAATACAAGTTTAAGTCAGGAAACAGAAAAAAAAAAATAAACCTCAGCAGTGTAGGCACACATGAAATATAAGCGCAAGAATTACAAAGTATACCGAACACAATCAGGGTAGTAGATAAAATAAAGAACCAGAAATAGCAAAATATGTAGACGCGACACACAAATCAGTTGCTGTGCTTAGAAATATGCATAAGGGGACAGCACAGGAAATAACGCGGAGCGTAATTACGTGCGTAAAAAAACATTCACAGGTTGAAACCGACCAACTAAAGCAATTCTGAACGGTGGCCGTCCACGTTCGGGCGGCCTCTGTCAGGTATTGTCCATACGGCACGCGACGAAATTATGCCCAACAATGACGCAATTCCTGTCCTTTCTCAACACCACGCGTGCAATACAAAAGGTCCTGGCACTCCCGTCGACCCATTCCCGTCGACCCACAGACCGCGCCGTGACTAACTGCATGCGTACTCTTTAAATTCGAGCAGTACAGCATCCCGAGACACTGCGGCGCGCCCAGCCCTATTGATAGCCGGTGACACTTCGAATGACCTCACAGCTAGCGCACCTCCCCCGTCGGAACCCCACGACAAACATTTTCGGGCCCATTTCACCCATCTATCCCCCCCCCCCCCCCACTTCCCCCCACTCCATTTAAATCCTCATAGCATAGCATGCAACGCACCCTCGCCTCGCGCGCACGAATGCGGTAATTACCCTTGACATTATCCAGGCACGGTGGTTTCACAAGGAACCTGCAGCACCGCTCGGAAGTAGACAACCTTTCCGCGACAGGGAACCATTCTATGGGCTAGACGGGAATCCTGGCCTTTCCATAGAAACGATGAAAGGTGAAAAGCATTCTTGCGGCTGCGCTATTCACCCGTCAAACGCCGCGTAAGCTCCGCCGGCATGAAAGCAAGCACAAGCTGCGGCCCGCTGCGTGGTTGTTCTTCTGGCTTTGGCTTTCGAGGAAGCAAGTTTCGCTGAAGGGCGCGTCCAAACTGGCCAGCTTGTAGGAAGAGAAACACAGTAACGACTTGTGTATTTTCGTACTTGAGCCTTGGCATCAAAAATAGCCAAATGTAACGTTTCTGCAATGTAACGTTTGCAGAAGGAACGCGGTTCCTGCCGGTCTCTCGTAAACATAACGAGTTACCGTTACAGTTCCACCCACCCTTAATGTAACGGTGGCGTTCCTCCGTTCCTCCAAAAAGGAACTAGTTCCAGGAACGCCGTTCCATGTAACGCCGTTCCGTACAACACTGCCATTACCCCACGACGTGTTTCGCCTCGTACCCAGCCTCGCCTTCTGCGAGCAACCCTAAGCTCTCAAACGTTATACTAGAGAAAGGCAGGCTCACCGTAAACAGACAAAAGCCCACGTTGCAATTATAAATTCGAACGGCGAGGTCCAAGTGAAAAGTATTAAATCAGGGCAAAACTATAAAAAACATTGGAGTTGAAATAGGCACTGCTTAGCCAAACTGCAGATCGTACCACCACTTTTAGGCATGTGCGGCGAAGCAATCCGCTCACTGTACTCGCCTAGCCATTCATTTTCCAGGCAATGCGCGCAGTACACGCGGTAATATCACAACTGAGCGCCAAATTTCCGTCGCTGTTGCAAGGTCTATTTTCGTTGCACACACACAGTCTCGTACATGTCACATAGCAAGTTTTTTATAATGAATTAACAGCGTACTTTTCTCGGCTTCAGTTGCATCATCCTTGGCGTTATCTGGCTGCGTACGAGCTGCGGGTCGCGATTGTAGCAACAATGTAGACGCGGTGGTGTCGCCGGGAACAAGCGTGCCACTGATTGCTTGCCCAAATTATTCGGTCTTTGGACAACTTTTTTTTTGTTATTCGCTTTAAAACCGCAAAGCGGGACACACGTTGGCCACAAAAAAGAAAGAAAAAACGCGTGGTCGCATGAGCACAGGAAATGTGTTCGAGCAGACGACAACATAACCCGGCGTCCTACAAGTGACGTCGCTCGTAGGAAGCGCCACGGTATGTGCTCGAGCCAAATACCTGCGGTCGCTTCGTTTGTAGCGACGACAAACTGATTTAACGCCCAGCAAAAAAACGCCGTCGTGGAATATGCACCTGCAGATACTTATTTTACACCACGAAAAGAACAGAACGGCCTACTTCGCAGTTGGTAGACGGAGGCAGAAAGTGCGATGGGCAACCCTCTAGAAAGTGCGTGCTGTAAATAGTGACGAATAGATCCATGCCATCAGCGCTGCTGGGTCTTCCTGGGTCACGTTTTATGTCTTTCCCCTTGAAGATTCCTGTCGCTGGTTTATGAAGCATCTCATTCAAGGACACGTGCCATCTCAAAATCGATATGCAGGTGTTTAAAGCCACGGACACGCGTCGACGGCAGTCAAGAGTGAAAGCGTTGCTAGAGAACGTCGTTCTGTCGGAGTGTGAAGGCTCAAAATCAAAGTAATTGAAGGAAACACTGCAGGACGAGCAACGCGTGGTCAGGCAGCACCCAAGATGGTCTGAGTGTGGCGCTGCATGGAGGAGTGCTCGAAGCGCGTCGTCTGCAACCGATCATAATCAAGTGGTGCTCCACCCGCTCGAGAGTTACCACTCCTCTTCACCTTATGCAATGACTTTCAATTTCACACATGAGCGTATGTGAACTAACTTTGCAGAGACGTGTAGCAGATACATAAATCTCGGCGTTAAAAGGAGGCACAGCGGCCATGAATGAGGTTATCACTGCAACTGCAACGACGGTATATTGAGTATTATTGTTCTCTCTTCCACAATAAGTTGAGGGAATTGGTGTGGACCCGTATATCATGTCGCGGTACTTCGTTTAACTTCTGCCGCCATTGTTAATCTCATCCTTTTTTATTGCTTGTGCAACTGTTTATCTCTCTGTATTGTTTATATTTTTCTTATTTCTAGCCTAGATCATGCACGATTTGACATCGTGAAAAGACCCTTTCTTTTAATTATAGTAGGTAACTGCAGAAGTGAAATGAAAGTGGCCACGAATATCAGTTCCACGGTTTACTGTGTGTCCCTAATATTACCGAAACGGTACCGACGCACTGGAGTGTCCCGCCGACACCCGAACCTATCATTACGCCGTGCTGGCTGTATCAGTCGGCATGCGCTCGCAGTGTTTGTGTGAACCGTTAGCAGGTCTGTACGTACACACGAGTCATGACAGAAGCCCAGCGGACTGAAGAGAAAGTACGCGCAGTGAGTGCAGGAAATAAGAGTGCGAACATTAGGAGGCAACGATTCGGCAATACTCTAGACAAAGAGGTGACTTTGATAAAATGTTTCGGCTACACGGCCCTTTCGCGGACAATCAATCAGGCGAAGCTTCACCCGCTTAAAGTACAAAGCAAAATGACGACTTGCGGTGCCGCAGTTTCGATGATTGCGGAGTCGAATCGAGGTATGTTTCGCAGTGGAAGGGCACAGTGAACCGAACTCCTCGGTGAAAGACGAACGAAGAAATATCTACAGGAGCTATTTGCTGGCTCGTCCAATATCATCTGCACTACTCTGGGCGAAGCAGCCATCGAAAGAAGGGTGATCGCAAACGACCAGTAGCTGCACTCAGGTCTGCCATTTGAAGAGTTGTAAAAAAAGACACCCTGCCCTCCCTCCATCACATTGCAACGCGCAATTTTTCGCTTGAAGGACACAATGACAGGAACTCATTAATCACGGAAAGTTGTCCAACTCTTCGTCATTTGCTTTGTACCTGTCTTTCTTGGTGGGTCGTCATCAGTGGTGGCCAATGGACGACAGCAACGTCCTGGGCCATCGAGGCATCAGGCTTTTCTTGCGCGCGACGTTCGTTTTGCGGGAATCAACCCGAAAACCGAAAAAGTGAAACCGTGGAAACCAAAGGCAAATATAGCGAGACTCGAAAGACCGCCATAATCTTGGACATTGCATTTATTTGCTTGTATCGCCACGTTTCCTTATACTTAGGCATAAATAATATTTTTACCCCCCTTTGGGGGAACAATGCCTTCTGGGAGCTTCACACTGGGGCGGAAAGAGGCTTTAGGAAAGAGCGCAACCTATACTGGATGCTTTGGTGTCATTTGTGCCACACATTTTGAATGGTGTGAAGAGAGCAATGCTGTTCTGAACAGTAATGTTTTAGTACGCTCCCACATACAACAGTTCTGTTTACAGCAGGGTCGTGTACAAGCCTTATTATATAACGATGACCTCCACAAATATCGGAAGAAAAATTTCAGTGGAACTCAAGACACTCTGAGTGCTTTGGCTACGCCAGAAATACGCGCCCCTTCAGTGGCAACAAACAAACGTAAAAGAATAGCAGAAAGAGTATAACCTCTGCAATGCCGCGAAACTTTCGAGCCTGGAAAATGACCTCTGTTGCCGGAAAACTTTTACAAAAACGCTCCGTTATCCACGGCTCCAGGAGATTCGAGCATGCGAGCGCGCGCTTTTCTGCCGCTTATGAAACCTAGAACCGAAAGAGAACTACCCGGGCCATATTTAGCTGTATTCTCTTCACATACCGCCTGACGTTTCTTACAAACCTGAGCTCCTTCACTCTAAATCTGAGGCGCCTCCATATAGGTTTTCCACGGACGCAATGTAAACGCTGCGCAGCCACACACTTTCTCGGTGTCGACGTGGATGCCAGGTGCTCTCTTGTTGAATCTGTGTATTGTAGGCGAGAAATTTTGTTCTGCGTTCATTTCTTGAAAGTGTTACCAAACAAGACTTAGTTTCGCGCCAGAAAACTGCATAAAGCGCTCCAGTACGGAGTCTTGCCGAAGCACTGTCTGCTATCTTCACGCTTATTTTGCGAGGAAGCACGGAAGGTACGTGCTTTTCCCTCCAGTGGTAGCGGTGGTGATGGCGCTTCGCTATACTTATTTATATCCATGTCAAGGACTTTCCGACAACTTTGCTGGAAATCTCGGTGCCTGTTCATAGCTGAGTGCGGAGCTACAGAAATCCTCTTTTCCGAGCCGGATTCGCTTAGTTCCGTCCACGCGCAGCAGCATCTCTCTGTTCCCAAACGCCTGTATACTCACGTTACACTAAAAAAACAACCACCCAGGAGTAAACGAAGTTCGGTCATACTTTATTTTCCTTTTTTTCGCGGCCTACTGGTTCGTGGTAATGAACTTGGAAAATGTTGAGTGGCACCGGTTCTAGTCTGTAGCGCAGTTCTAAGGCCGACTGCGGTGATGACATAAGGTTCTCAATGTCGCCAACTGATAAGAGCTTTAGCCGGGCTTAGTATACCTTTTTGTTCTTATTTTAGAACTGACTGGGCTCTAATGCGACTGTTACCCTTACAAAGGATTTCCTTTATTTCGAAGTTGATAAACTTGAAGACTACCCTCGCTTGTATGGAGAACTAAAACTAGTCAAAATTACAGAAAATTAACTACCTTGCAGAAAAGAATACTAGGGATTGATGCTAATTACAGAAGTTAAATTAGTGACTTTCAAAGGCTCCACTATTCGCTGAATGGTGCATGCTTCGAGCGCCATAGATTTGTTACTTTAGAGTGCTGCAAATTATCCTTAAAAATGAGACACGGCTCGTATACAACGAGCCCGACGGAACGTACTATTCCAAATCGGCATACTCCCCGAGCCAAAACCGATTATAAAACGAAGTGTTATCATGTCAATCCATTATAGTCCTAAACAAACTATCCGACCAGATCGACTTTAACCTCTCCACCAGAAACTTTACCAGTCAAATAAGAGATCTAGTCCTAAAAAAGAACATCCGCTTTTCTTAAGTTCATAATTACCACTTTCCTACTTTCCTTTTTATTTCTTCCGTTTTTTCTTCTGTTAAAAAAAAACTCAAAATCAGAATTTTGTAAATGAACCAATTGAGCAATCACTTCTCTGCACATGCTATGCAAGTCAATTGTTACCTGGATCTATGCCACTTGTGCGAAGCCCCCGGGACGCTCTTTCATATTAGGGGGCTGCACGCACGCCCCGATACATTCGAGAAATCCCTCCATTTCTTCTTACGAGCTTTGGGAGAGAGCTCTGACCAGCTCCGACCTCAATGACCAGCGCCTCTTGTGTTTAGGGCTGTTGAAGCTGGGAAAGCTCAAGGGGTCTTGGACTGAGGACTCCTCCCCATTGCTTTTCGCTATAAACACGTTTACTCTCTCTCCTTTCGTATGCTTTTGATAGCTTTTGCAATACAATACATGCTGCTTGTAACTCCATTTCGATTGCCATGGTTGTACTTATGCTATCACGAATTACATAGCTGCATGTATGCTGAAGCAACGTTTGAAAACCTGCGTTCTATTTCTGTGTTATTTTGGAGATCTTGCTTGCGGAGTTTGTTGCATGCCATTGGTATATTTTTTGTCTAATTGTAGGGTATATGAGTGTATGTTATAGTATAAGAGTTGCTTGAACATATTTTCAATGCGCTGTGCACATGCCAACGTGGGGGCCTACGTCTCCGTCAAGCTGTTTTCATCAGTATTTTCCTCGCGCTTCCAGCATCATGCCCCTTGTGATGCGAAATACACGATTCTATTCTACTTTCAGCAATCAGGGAAGATATAGTTTTTTTTTTTTCGCGAAAGATTGCCCTACGGCATAAAAAAATATTTTGAGATGTACAACACTGCACCCGTAGCGCGCAAAAATTCAAGAAGAGACCTGTGCTGGGGCCCCCATATCCACCGCTGGGGGTCTTCCAGGAAGGAGCCCTGTGCCTTGGAGGTGTTGCGTTCGGGCGTCTGTAAGGCCTGGGCAAGTCCAGAGCAAATGTTCAACGTCGGCTTCTGACGCAGGAAGCAGACAGAAGGGGAAAGTGTCTGCAAACGGCGCGTGATAGCTGGCAGGCCAGGCGTGTGTAATTGCTGGGGATAACGCCACCCCAACCGGAACCCTCCGCTGCACGACCTCCTCCCAACGAGCGAGCCCACTGGGGAGGTCACTTCCACGCGGTAAAAGTAAAGCACGCGCGGCGCGACGGAGGGTTTCCTTTTCCACGAGCATTTCTTCTATCGTAGATACTGGAAGAAATGGCAGTGGCCGTGGGAGGTCCCTGTGACAGGCGCGATCCGCCGCGGTGTGGGCAGGAAGCATATCCTGGCGAATCCACGTCACGCGGACAGGGCATGGATAAGTGTGCATAATCTGGTGGATGCGTGCGGCCAGGCTTGTACAACGCGCAACGCGACGCAAATCCCGAATCACCGCTTTGGGGTATGTGAAAAGTTCGAGCTTGTCCCCGGTAGTCATAGTGGATGCAGGCGCCTGCAGGCCATGCCTAATGACAGTAAGTTCTGCCAGCAGTCTTGGGAGTGCACGGAGTGACTCGTACGCGCAGCTTTGATTTAGGGCAAGGTAGGAGGGACACGTCAAGGCCGTCGTGACGAAGCAGTCGTATGCCCCGGCGTCGACAAAAGACTGTACAACCAGCGAATGCGTCTCAGGCGCCCAGTCAAGAACATGAAGGACGGCATCTGGAGGCTGGTGAAGGCCCGAGGTACGGACGAGTAGCCTTGTCAGAGGCTTGTTGTGCGTCACCTGATGGAACAGACAGGGCGGCCTTGCGGCGGAAAACGCTGGCATCGTATTCGGAGGATGACCATTGTACGCGGCGAAAGCTGCTGCCTCTGGAACCAGTCCACGTTTCAGCAGGCGTGCGGAATGACGCTGATGAATGAGTTTATCAAGCGTTTTAAGCTGGGCTTCTGCTTGGAGCTGTGGAATTGGTGTTAGGCGGGGGAGTCCAGTAATAGTGCTCATGGCGGCCCTGTTAATAGCCTCCAGCCGTCCCAGTCCCCTCGCGTCATGTGCTGTAACTGTGCCTGGTACACGAGTCGTGCTTGCAGGACAGAGCGCACTAGGAGGCGGGCAATCACCCCGCAGGCCCCGTCAGACTTCTGGGAGACACGGCAAACAAGGTGAAGCATTTGTCCGGCTTTCTGTTGAGAAGATCGGAGCCACTGAGGCGCTGAACCAGAAGCCGATAACTCCAATCCCAGAACCCGATAGTGTCCAACAATGGGAATAGCGGACCCATTCCGCTGCAGTGCGATCGGAGATAACGCAAGGGAGCGAAGGCCCCAAGCGTTCGCGACGGGAAGCGCAGCAGTCTTCTCTTGAGAGAGGGTAAGGCCCGCATACTCGCACCATTTCTGGCCGTCTGTTAAGGCTTGTTGAAGGCACTCTGCTTGTCGGGACAGGTCTGGATGAACTGACCATACAGTAAGGTCAGCCGCGTACTTAACTAAATACAAGTCTTGGATAGTGGAAAGGTGCCAAGCTAGCGGCAACAAGACAATGTTAAAAAGTAGCGGAGACAGAACAGAGCCTTGTGGTACTCCGCGTACTGGTGTAAACGAGCCGAAGCTTCCACCATTGATTCGTATAGAAGAAGATATAGTCGCAGGCATAATTTCAAATCCAAATATTGATCGACCTGTCTGCTGCTGCCACCTAGGAGAACGTGAAGAGAATATACCCACAGTAGCCCAACGGCCTGCTTAGTTACCTTCGTTGAAAGAAAACCTTGCAGATTTTTAATGTTTCCTCTGGTTTTAAGTGGACGCAAAGCATCGTAACTGAAATCGAATATCCGCCGTCCGCACTCAATTGTAACCGGTTAATTTATAGAAACCAATTTTTTTATTCGTGAGAGCGTCAGAAAGTACTTAAAATGTATCACAAACGTAATCTCTGCCGTTTCAATTACGAGTTTGAAAGGAAAAAAATGTGCCTAATTGAGCGCTTCACGTGCCATCACATTTGAAAGAGCTTTTCACCTCCCGAGCAACAACGAATTTTAAAGGAACAAGTTTTCACCTCCTCCCAGCCACTATACTATAATGCAAGTGATAATTTTTAGATCCCCATATTGGTCATGCCGATTCGGTTACCGCTAGAGCACCTACAAAAAGCAAACTCCTGCAAATCTCTCTTTGCAACCGGACAACGCTGTGGAAACTTGATACATTTTGAAGTCACTGTTCCACGCCCTCCGGCAACATTTCAGGGACGCTAATTGATCATCTTGCATGACAGTCGGCCGCCGCTGTAAATTTCTCGCACAACTCGCTCTATAATATCTGTCAATTCTACATTTCACAAGTGCTCCCTATACTCTCTGTGGAAAGGTTTTGTTCCTCGACAGACGAACTGGAATTACCGGCCGCTACAACGATTCCGGCGCAAACAAGATCGTAGCCCATATACGGCATGGCGGCATCATCGCACCAAGTTTAATTTTTCAGTAAAAATTTTCCGACTAAACTAACTGTGTGCTTTGTGCTCCAATCCCGCCTAGCGGTTCTCCCATCTCTGCTTTAGCCTTCAACTAATCAAAGCGGGCGCACGTAAGCGCTGCAGGGATGCTCCAACCGGAAGTGTACGAGCAGATGTAAAAATTTGTCGAATTCTGCCCAGCCGCTACGGGCTACCGACGAAACACCGCGAGCCCCTCACGTGACCTGCCTTTCCTCCGTAACCAAAACGCCACGCTTCATACAGGATTGCCGCCGAAAAGAACCAACGCCTGTTTTTACGACTGCATTACAAAACATGCCGCATCAGGCGAGAATTACATATTGGAAGGGAATGTAAAGGCATGCCCCCTTGAGGCGGAATAGGAAATGGGGAAGAGAGCTGGCATGCATAATGGGTGCCTGGTATCGCCGGCCTGACAGCGACTGCGCTGTCCATATTGGGCGATGCGTTGGCGCCCCGGGGCTTTCTCCTTGAGAGCCACCTGCAGCTGCGGCCATCATCTTGATTAACCCTGTCCGGAGGACGGGAATCATGCTCCTCCGCATCCCTCTCTTCATCCCCAACCGCCTACTTCCGAACAGACCGAGCTCAGTACTCTGCGAAAGTACAGTTGCGTGCAGTTGTGTTGCAGCCTGGTAAAGTTGGAACCACTGAAACCAGGACAGTTATGGCGTTTCAAGCTGTTATGTTGGAGTCTGTGTGTTGTTAAGCTCGACCGAGGAAGACTGACAGGGTCAAGATTTCTGTTGCCACTTGTGCGTTGTAAAGCATAGCGTAAATAAAAAGAACGCGATGCTTTACGGAATTTTTCTTCTTCATTTCGAAGTGGACGAACCCAAGGCGTCCGTCCTTACTCAGGTGCCTCCACTGTGGCAGCAAAGAAACACCCAACTTGTTCCACCTTATTTGGTCATGTGCAGCCTTCTCAGATGGTCGTGCGCAGTTGGTCACAAGCGCCACGGTTCCGACGTCGGCGTCAGAGCATGTCGAATATGTTCGGGACAACCCCGAAATCTTAGAAAAAATCACAGACTTTGCCCTAAAAAATGGTCTCTATAAGATTGTTTAATGCCTGACCGACTACCTGTTGAAGTTCACCAGTCACAAATGAACACCGGTGCGCATCCATCTTGCCCCACCAACTGTAATGTGCCATCAAGAACTATACCGGACACCCCCTCCCCTCAGGGGAAGGCCAGTGTGTGTCCTTTGCTCCAACCGGACCTTGTAGAGACAGCTACAGTGATAGCTGCAGTGAAGCTTTAACATTACTTAGATGTACTACAACAACTTAGTGTTGCCTTTCCCAATCCTCTTTTCCATTCCCTACCCACAGGGCTTTATAGCCTCCTCTCTGCAATAAAGTCATTCATTCATTCATTCTTCGTTTTTCCTGTGCTTGAGTCATTCTTCCTGGTACAGTTTTTGCCGTTTGTTCAACTCAATACTGACTCCTTTTCTACAACTTGCCGGTGAGATGTCACAAAGCCCTTTATGAAGCTAGAAAACGCATAATCCTGTTCCCTAGATGCTCTTGACGGGCTCCTTCAGTTCTGTCCGGGCAACTTTTGCAGATGTGCATACAGATCAATTTAATTATTTCATTTCACACATGTGTACAGAGAAAACATTGCTGTTAAAATTAGTCGCTTACGCCGCTCCTTCAGTGTTGATGGCCCTGACATTGTCGATGCTTTAGCGCAAAGGCTGTAGACGCTTCAACTCGCCTAAAATCAACCTGTTGTCTGGAATAGACGGTAACCTATTATGTTTTGAGCCTTTACTTAAAGTAACTGTTCTTCACCCGGTCTTCTCGGGACATTGCAGGTGAAAAGGAGCCCACAATTCAAAACACCCGCAAATGCTCGATATGCATATAGTAACCACCAATTGAAAAATCCTCGTCCACTTAAATTCTGAACCAAGAAAACGATAACGGACCCAGAGTGATTCATTTTTCATTCATTTTTATTTCCTTAAGGACCCCACTGGGGGGTATTACATAAGGGGTGGATATACAGAAAAATACACATTTGAACGCATTAGTTCTATGAACACAGGTGACTACTGACATTTGCCATGAAATTTAATGGACAGGTGGTTGAAACAATGGAGCAGGGAAGGTCGTTCCAATCTTTGGCTGCACGGGGAAAAAAAGAAGCGGAAAAGGTGACAGTTCTGGTACGAATTCAGTCGTTCAGTCGTTCGCTTCTATTCCATCAACGGTTTACATTTTATTCTTCTGCACAAGTGCGCAGCCAGACCGCCGAACCACGAAGCAACTTCAACGTCCCGTCAGTCCCTCCGGAAGAAAGCGATGCGATATCTCAGTGCATACTCAGCGGAGGCGTCGGTGTTGCATGGAATTAGTGAGGGGCCGTCGCTGCAGTATCTGGCCCGAGGGAAATTCTGGCGGCCCAACAGCTTCCGGTGGCCAGCATCGCTTATTCGTCCCGTCCCGGGGCTTTCCTCTCGGGGAAACTACCACGCGGTGCCGGACTTAGGCAGGGTCGTTACCGTTTGCCTTGCAGCGACGTATAGATGCGCGTTCGCTTACATCCCTGCGACGCGAAGGAAAGCGGGCGTTTGTAACTATAGTACGAAAACAACAGGGGCGGCCGTCGTCAAATTCGCTCTTATTCCCCGCCACGCGCCTTCTTTCCTTCTTTGTGCTTGCAACGCCTGTCACTTCGCTCTTTCTTCCCCGCGATTTCCTCTTTCTGTACGTGAGAAATCTCCCCGGCCTTGCTTCAACAGTGCCGGCAGTTAATGTACGCGCCGCCCCTTCGGGATGCGTAGGAAGCAGGTGGAGTTGTCAGCTTGTCGGATGCACAAATGCGCTCCGGACTGTGGCAATAGCTGGACGTTTACGACGCGTTTACAGGAGCACTTACGCGAGTGCCTAGTCCTGTTACTAACCGAGGGAGTTTGGCTTTGTGTCTCCATACGACACGAGGGGCTAGCTCACAAGGCAAATGTGGCGGATTGAGACTGAAAGATGGCCCTGGCTAAACGTTGGAGCTTCCGATTCAGGTCGTTTTAAGCGGCACTGTTTAGGACAGTAGGAACTACGGGTGAGTGCTGGTGGAGCTTTAGAGAAAAAAGTACTAAAACATTAATCGACAGTCAAGGCAGGGAACAAATAATTTCTCTCGGCACATTAACACGCTTATAATTTGCAAATACATTGCGCTAACGGTAAATCGAGAGCTAATAAGATCGCAGATAATTTTATCGGTGTCTTTCTGGCGCCATAATTTGAGGCGGATTAACGAATCTCTATTAAGCACTCGGACTGCGGAAACTCGTGTACAACATTGCGAACCCATGAACGCGACAATTTTTTGTAAATTGTTTTTGTGTTTCTAGCTATTCAATCAGTACTGCTACATAATTCAATTTTAGTATTTCGCATTGTGCTTCCCCCCAAAATAAAACAAACAATGCGGAGAACCTAGAAAAAAATTTGTTTCTTTCTCAAGCCTTATTTTTATAATTCTAATCCTGTAATACAGCTCTTGACATGGAACGATCACTGACGAGGCTACAAAAATTACCATTTTTGTGATACCAAATATTTCAAAGAAAGGTAGAGCTGCAAACTTTGTTGATTTAAATCTTTGGTTGACTAGAAGTTATCGTATGATTTACTGAATGATTAAAATTATAGACACATTGTATTTTATTAATTCAAATAATTTATTGCATTAGACATTTTCTGCAGACTTGTCGAAATGAAATGCCTAATTCATAAAAAATCTTTCACAAAAGTCGATGCTTTTTCCAAAACGATGGAAATCTTTCAAAAAATCGATTATTTTGCCATGAAGATAGCTTTGCTAATCGTCAGGATGCCTGTGCTCAGTTCTTATTGTAATTGATTTTGCTTTGCAATCTTTTTGGAGGCAATGGCACAGGGATGAAACATATGATCTGCTCCAATAAGGCCCCGCATGTGCGCTATTCACCTTTTTCACTTTATTAATCTCCGCGGTAGCAGCTATTCAGATGCGCTGGGCCATCACCTAGGAATAGAAGATCTATTTAACCACGCTAAACCAAACCGTCATATCAAACTCGGAAATTATGGTCCGGATAGTTGAATTACTTAAAAAATGTCTCCCTCCTACTTCCCCCAATCTCAGTAACAAAGATAACAAATGCAGCAATAGCAGCCTGTCGTATTGGTCAGCAATGAACTGCCTCAAACACGCAAACCGAAGCTTTGTGCCTGTAACTGCGCCACACAGACTGGAACGCCACTGAGTTCCACAGTCCGCTTGTGTGATACGCGTTTGTCACGCCATCCCGCTTGCAGCTATAGAACGGGATCGAAATTTGAAGAGTGCTGAGCAAAGGCTATGGAGCACGTCACATCCGCGGCTTCAAGATTGATTTTGGGGAATTACCTCCACTGAAATCTCAGTGAATTTTGTGTCTGCCAAAGCGCAGCCGCCGTGACGGTCCCAGAAATCGAACCTGTTAACCACGTCACCCGAGGGGTTTTCCGCGAACAGCGCATGCATCAACGCCATACAAAGGAATACAGCGAGAAAGTTTAATCGCTTCCAGAAAAGCTGGGTCGTGTCGTGAATTGTGCCTATCGCAGCTGACCCGATGGAACGGAATTAAGGGACTCAGAAGATGGTCTCAAGTTACCTTGAAGCTTTCACACACCTGATGGAGATTGCACTAAACAGCATTTCATATCGCGTATGATCTCACGGCTCCCAGAGAGGAGGGAAGCTTTAAGTGTACCGTCATCCGTTACCTACCTCCATGATCATCTGACCATCCAACTTCCACTTTTGTGTTTTAAGTGAATGGCTCTGTGCACACCCACACTAACAAGGTTTGAACGAATCACATCTATAACGCTTTTGTACTGAAAACACTGCACCTGAAATGATTTAAACATTGTGCTGGCGCTCTTTCGTATGCTGTGGTCTTGCGTAAGAAAACGCATACATACATCGAGATCGCACAAAGATTACTTGTTTCAGACAAATATTCCGCTTAACAACTTTCCCGAGTTC
This sequence comes from Haemaphysalis longicornis, assembly GCF_048455015.1. Classification (NCBI taxonomy): domain Eukaryota; kingdom Metazoa; phylum Arthropoda; class Arachnida; order Ixodida; family Ixodidae; genus Haemaphysalis; species Haemaphysalis longicornis. The sequence continues at coordinate 304,582 of NW_027526263.1, read as the reverse complement.
AGAATAAATGTGGATCCGACTCGTACGAATGCGTATTTCATAAGTCTCTGCAAAAATGTAAAAAAGAAACCAAGCTCGCTCCTCTCCACACAATCTCGTACCTAACGGGCTAAATGTCGATAGCGCAACAGGATAACGTGCCCCCCAAAGTGGAAACTTGTTCCATTCATCAAACCGCATTTTCGGCTGCGAACGTAATTTCGCACTTTTGTGAAACAGCAAGCTAAGAAGGCAAATATAGCAGCCAAGAAGACAGAGGCGTGGCTACTAAGGGACGCTTGGGGCCTCAGCTTCCACTGAAATGTTGTTCATGACAAATGAAACCTAAATACATCTGTCTCTTGTTACTTGCCAGATATTTATACTGGCGCCCGGAAACGGGAAAATAGCACTGTGTGCGCAAAAGAGGATTGTATTGGACAAACTTCATTGGTGCCTGCAGTAGGCGCGCGTACTCGTATACTGAGCCTACGTCGTCAACCTGGCCGGCACACAGAGTAGATCCCCGTTTGCCGTTGCCGGTTGCCGTTGCCGGTTGCCGTGGCCGGCCAGTGCCTCGAGGGCCTGCTGGACGGCCCAAGCTCGTTCGTCTTGGTTTCCGATCTTCATCGCGGCTTCCAGTCGCGGTGGTATGCTTCCTGACCTTGCTTCACTTGAATTGTTGGTAGAGTCACACAGCATGTGCACGACGGTTGCTGTCTCACGGCGGCCCGCCACACACTTGCAGCTCTGATGTGTCTCGGTGTAAACCCTGCTTAGTAACGCTGGACTGGGCAGGGTGCCCGTCTGCAGTTGTCTGAACAAAACAGCTTGGTGGACTCTGTCCAGCCATTTACAGGGTGGTGGGAGAAGCCTGAGGTTGAGCCTGAAGGACTTCGTCATCTAGTTGTACTTCACCATGCTGTCTTTGGTGCTGACCCACAGCGGTCGGCGGCTGCCATGGTCACGGTCAGTTAGTGCTCGCGCCACGGTGTGTGCTGTCTCGCTGCGGTTCTCGTTTCTCCCCGACGCCTGTCCTGTGTGCACCGGAAACCACTTGAAGCGAACGTTCTTGTCCTTTTTTACTTCTTGTATTATGCAGATCGCCACCGGCGCGTTCCCTCCCTTTGCAAAGTTTCTTACGGCTAGTCTCGAGTCCGTTAGGACGGTCTGGCAGTCCAGATCCGCGATGGCCAGTGCGGTGACTATCTTCTCGACCCCTTCTGGTTGAGTACTTATGGGGCTGGCCGCCGCTCGAGTGTTCCCGTTGGCGTCGACCACTGCTACGGCGAAGGCGTTGCGGACGGCGTATTCGCCCGAACCACGTTGTTTTTATTTCTTTTGCTGCAGAAAGACATTATCGCAAAGAAAGTCGTCTTCTAACAGATGGCTCAGAAAAAATTGCTGTGCTTCCCTTAGAATATTCTGAACTTTTGACTCAATCTCACAAATTCTTCTCTCTGGCAAGCATTGGAAGCTTGTCGCAGTCACTGAAAAAAAAAACGGAGGCCAAATCTTACAACGAGGGCTGAACTCTGCGTGAAGGTGAATTGTATTTTGGCATCTTCCACAGCTGGAAAGCAGACATGAAACGACGAAATCCGAGCTTATCAAAGAGGACGAAACAGAAGATGTGTGACTGTGCTGTCAGCGCACAGCAGGCAGCCGCAAGATGGATGTTTCTTGTTCTATTCTTCTCGTAGGAGCTGGTCGATGACTGGGTGGAGCTGAAACATGTGCTCGACGCCCTTGATGGGCAGCTTGTTGACCGAGTAGTTGTAGATCATTTCGGGGATGCTCTCAAAGAGCTTGCTGAACTGGCCCACTACCTCCATGTGCCTGAACCCTCGTGCACTCCTGTATGGGAAGAAAGGGGCAGGAAACAAAAAAAAAAGGAAGAAGAGGTATACGACAAGAATAAACATGAAATTACACGACGTGCCACGCCTTTATCCAATTATTTCACAGTACCGTGGCCTTGTCAAGTTAATAAGGCTTGACTGCATGTTGGTGTTTTTTTTTTTTTGATTTCAAGGAAACAGCAAATTTGGTTAGTACATACTTATTCGCAAAAACCATTGTACCCTTTCAGAAAACGTTGCCCCAATTACTGAAGCTGATATTTTAATGCAAGAGGAATCGGTTGTGCCTTTACGACCACCACAAAGTGGTAATGGTTTTTCTGCCCACTTCGAGGTAAATTTCACAAGACCGTCACTGTCACCGCAAAAAAAGAGCGGCTTATCCTGTATAATGGAACCACGCTTATCCGGGAAGTATCATAACACCGTATAGGGCCTAGTGACGTTTCCTGAGGGGCAGTTTAGTAGCACACATCTGAGGGGAGAACAGCAGCTAAGGTAATGTTGCTTTGAGTCCACTGATAGCTTTAAAATTTACACAATGTTCGGAACTGAGAAAAGGCAAGCGACATTTCTGAAGCTAATAGAAAGTAGATATGTTAGCACATTTACTTTGGAAATATGTAAAAGAATAAAAATGTGCGACACGATATAATTCCAATTATTATATTTTAAAGACGTGTTGCTGACATCTGATATCACCCCAATAACATAGTGATATAAAAATAAAAACATTGGAAGCCACATACAAATTCACGGAAACTTCTGGGTGAGAAACAAGAAGGAAAAAAGTCATAAATTTTGGATAAGAAGTTGCACATCCCAATTATTTTTGCCAGACGCTCATACCCTTGTTCGGACTTGAAAGTACACAAGACTGCAAAAACAAGTTGGCCTGTAATATTAGGTTACAGAACAGAAGACATGAAACTAGCAACCTACGCCACGGGAGTTTATTAGCACAGAAAAAAAATGGTTAAATCTGAACACAAATTCAACCGCCAAATCTAAACATTTTTCTTTTCACAATCCCAATAATAGGAATAGCGCGCGCAATTTAAAGTGAATTTGTTCTTCAACGTTTGTTACCCAAATTTTAACAAAAACACACAGACTTACAAAGACAAAAACTAGCTGCCTTGTTTGATCACTGCATGCCATCACTATTTATTCTGTTGAAATTTTGGTCACGGGCTGCAGCAATTTGTGAAAGTGAAAGATTTATGAGGGCACACACTCCAGCTATCATAACGTCTCACAGAGAGAAATAGCTATGACAGGGAATAGTAATTGCGCGAAAAGGATACTGCAGGTTGTCAAAGTCACCCGTTACCTTCACCATTCACCACTCCAACCTATCACACAGTACCTTCCACGCCTGATCCACCGTGATACAGGCCTAATTGATTCACACCATTTTTCTTTTCCACACGCAAAAAAGTAAAAGGAACAGTACAATGCAGCAGAAGTGCCAGCTTCAATTATTGACTTGTGGGCATGAAGAATACTTGAATTCTGAACTTGAATCGATTAATAACTGACTCAATAACCCAGATGGCAGCTAATATTTCCACAGTATTGGAAACTTCAAACTTTGGCACTTCTCTAAGCCTCTGCCACAAGCCAGCAGGCCTTATTTGCTAATTATATGTCAAATTAATTTACACCAATCGCCTTTAGGAAGGACTAGCATGTCCAGCCTCCTTTTCAAAACCGAAATAAACTCTATTTGGGCCCGGATTACATTATTTGCGCACGTATGTTGATTTCTAAGCAAACACAGCACTTCTCGATGTCAAACAAACACCAAAAGAGCCATCAGAGGTCTCGTGTTTTTATTTGAACGAAAAACTGTTGGTTCCATGGTATTCCTTCAAGAATGCAAAGTCCATGTCACGATGCGTGTGAGGCACAAGGAAGTTCGCAGGCAGGAAGGGGCATGAACCCGAGTGAACCGATCCCTTCAGTGAGAGCCCGAAGTCATGCTTGGAACATTCGCTGTTGCATACAACTAGACAGGAGGAGATGGGGAACGTTAGAACTTGCCGAATCGAGCAACCGCAAATCAAAAGTGCTAAACAAGAACCCATTTAATTACACTGTGACTGCTGTGGACAGTCACAACGTTCCTCATCTCTGGTGCATTCGCTGCGCGAAGCTTCGTTTCGGTTTACACCGCTTCTCCAGCCCTAAGCCACCACGGAAGTAGAACAGGGAGAAGATGATAAAGAAGAGACTTCCCAAAGAAGGCGCACACCTTCTTCTCTCGCGCAAGTCCTGGCAGGTACCCGGTTCTCCGCCGCAAAGACCAAGAAGCACAACACGCGCACGCGCTCCTGGACGTCCCCGTGTGAAAGTCGCTCTCCGTGTAGGTGTCAGTGTTCAGACAGGTCGTGCGAGAACACGCCACACCCAATCTGATCTGCCGGCTCCTCGCCGCTCGACTGTAATAACAAGCCGAGCCGGATGCGAAGGAGCGAGGCGCCCGGTCATGTGACAGCCGTTCGCGCCAATGGCGGTGCTCCTCCCATCGACCCCTGACGTCACACGGTGGTGGTGGCGGGCCGTTGGAAAGCTGCGCTGGTGCAAAAACTAAAGCAGTCCGCTCAACTTGGCAGGGGAACGACTCTTGCCGACTGAACCCTACAAAACCCTCGGGGTGGGGAAAGAAACAACAAAAAAACAATCCGGAAGTCGCTGGAGCTTAGGAACAACTAACAACGGACGTCAAACGGATAAAACATTCGTCCGCATCTCCCGGAAGTTGATCAGAAACCTTTTATCCTAAGAGATTATTTTTACACAATTTAAAATTTCGTCGATATTTCTCAGAAATCAGCAGAACAGTCTCAAACCCGGATCAAACCTAACGAATACACGAAATGGAGAAAACAAGGCGGCAATACACATGCCTGCGCTGATGACTTAACCCGTTGAATACTTAAACTAAGCCCTGTGCTTTCCTATGCAGTGAGTCACCCATACTACGCGCTTCTCAACTGGTGTACCACTACATACGAACACCGACTCACAAGCAGTATATGAGATGTAATAGTAGAAGCATCACCATCGCGTGGCATTGGTACTGCTTTTTTTGCGCGCGCTCGTCTTGGTACGAGCACGAGCGCGAGCACGAACGCGAACACGAGCAAAGGCCGCGTCAGGGCGCCCATGACAAAGTGCTTGAGGGAACGCTTAAGCAGGCTCTCGTTTTTGAATACTGAGTGCAAACATCCTGTTGCCTTTGTAGGAGAGGGGGCTGATTACAAATGATGGCTTGAAAGAGGGTGAGCCGTGTCTCTTACACAGGACAAAATTGTTCGGTGGTTCACCATCGAAGTTTTGGCTCTAGGGAATTGGTTAATTAATGGTCTTCAGGCATTCAAGCCAACGTGCTACCAGAGTACACGTCCTCCCGTCGTTTAAATGATGAACTGTGGTTTCTTACGCGTTGAATACGATATAATTTATTATGTAAATGATTAAAAAGGAGAGAAGGCATAATTGATGGTAGTAGCTTGTTTTCCGTGTGCGTAGTTTCAGCCTACGGTGTTCAATCTAACCTCTAGGAACAGCTCTTGTCTGTCGTTGTCTTGTTTTTCTATTCTGTTTTCTCCCTAGTTTGTTAATACCATCCAGGCTTTTCGTACTGCTAACTACGTTTGAAAAACAAAGGTACTACGATAACCACAAACGGGGAGTGTTTAATACAGAAGCCTCCTATACGTTTTTTCTTGTTCGAACTTGAAGTGCCTTTATCTGCGAAAAGTTGAAGATACAGTTAAACTTGGATGTAACGAAGTTGACCAAAGTTCGCAATTTTTCGCTACATCCAGGTTTTTGTCACATACAGGTTTCAAGTTAAGCCTCGTGGGAATGAAGCAGAAACGAAGCCAAGATGCTAGACATGGATTCATTTCACAGGAAGAAACTGCGTGAGTGGCGCCTCCTGCTTTCGCACGAGCTTAGGCGGCGCTCTAAAGAAGCAAGGTCAATTACCCCCGTATTAACAAACGTAAATCAAGTATCATTTTTGCCTTTTGCCCTTTTTATCGCCTTAACGCGTTACAAGAACCAAACTTATGGTGAAAAGGTGCCTTTTTGCGAGCTTGATGCTCTTTACCGCACTCAAGATTTGTGACAGGGTGCTAGCTGGGATGCTGTACCAGGCGGCAACATTCTTCTTTTCCGCCAGGGGAGACGAGATTTGAACTTGTGTGCTTTTCTTGAAAAGACAAAACTTTTCGCTTTCTGGCAGCAGCACTCATTACCGACGAACGTACACCACAGATAGAAGTGGAGACGCGCGACTACACGCCGACAGGACGGATTAGCATTTCGAAACTGAAATCTGGAACCAAAACAGCACTCACGCCTGGAAACGCACGGTAGTTTTCGGTTCAGGCGAAAAAAAAAAAAAAAAACGTGAAGGGTAGTTACTCTTGCCAGCTGGTGTGGTGTCACGCTACACAAGCAAAACCAGAAGGGACTGCTGCGATAGCCACGGGATGGTGCTAGCCCCTCCGTTCAACATAATCATTATCATCATTATGAGAAATTACGTGTTGAGGCGATCTTTCTTTGCGGTTGGATCCTTAAAGCATTGCTAGTACTCGCTAAATTAGTTCATTTATCCGGTCGATTTTGGAGTAAAAGAGCAAAAAAAAAAATGACTGATCGGCTCGCCGACTTCGTTACATTAAAGTTAACCACCGCGACGTTTCGGTACACAGAGTCGCAAACACATGGGATTCAATAGGGGTGGCAATAGGGATATTGAAAAACTTCGTTAAACCCATGAATTTGTTACATAGAGGTTTGTTAGATCCAGGTTTAAATGTATCCCGAAGAACTGTTGTTACGCCTGTTAACCAGGCTGTGCTAGAGAGCGCAATCATCCTCAGCAGCAGCAGCAGCAAAAGCAGCAGCATCATCACCATCCCGCCGCTTTATCCAGTCGTGCACGCTTCCTCTTCCAACTTCATGGAAGCTTTTCGTCTTTACGCCCCCTTCCCTCCCCTTTCTCCAAAATTTGTATTAATTCGGAAGGCATTTACCGAACAGTGTGTTGCCCGGCACGGGTGCCGTGACATGGTTATTCCTTGTCTGACCTCTGAGGGTGCCTGTCGCGCCATCTTTGCTTGCCGCAAGACACCTTCATTGTGATGAGATAAAACAAATAAAGCACACTGATTTCTCATTGAATGAAGCTACGGCGAAGCTGACCACAATTTTGCTAAAAAGGGGCACTCTTCACTAACCGGAGATGCAGACTGGGTCGGGCTGAAGGTCACCCCGATACTCACTGACGTCCTTCTTTCCCCCTTCTTCTGGAGGGTAATAATAACTCCTCGACAGTTGAGGGAGGATGTTTGTCAACTACTCCGAAATTTAGAATGAGTGTCACCTTTTTTTGTTGTTTGCGTGGATTCAAGCAACGTCTAGTATGACGACTCGACGTGATCACGAATGGTTCTGAAGAAGATGCCGCCAACCGTTCGTTGTTCGCCCGTGGCTGTTCGCCCACTCTCGATATTCTTTATTCTTTTCCGATGCGTTCCATTGGTTCCTGAAGCCTGTATTTGTTTCCACCTCACAACCTCTCGTTGCATAAACATCTGCACTGAACAAGATATAGTGGCAACTGAGGTGGCTCTTGTTAAGTTTATATCTAAGCCGCCTTCTTTCGGATATGACTGCAAATTGAAAATCTTCGTTTTTTATTCGGTGGCAAACTTATACTATGTTTTCAATTGTAACAGACATAAATGACATTAATCCCAATATCCTTTAAACTTATCTTGAACGTAAGCTGAGCTGAAAGAATGCGACGCCCACGGGTTGCAGCAATGCATCAACTTTTCTTCGAATGTGAATTAGTGAAAACAAGGGGTACCCTTCTGTCCGGCCTCCTGTTGGCGCAGTCTCGCCGCACACGCGACGCCGCCGCCGCTGTCGTCGTCACCCGTGGTGTGCGGGGAACGAGCACGTCACTTGCACGCGCCCATGCGGCCGCGCCCCGGCGGGGGGAGTAGAGCTCATCCTGCGAGTCGAGTTGAGAGAAAGACATCAGCTGGTTTGTTCAGCCATGGCCGCCCGTTTCCATCGAGAGCGGCCGTGGTTTAGCGCAGAAGGCGGTGCGCGTCTCGCCTCGAGCGGAGGATGACGTGCGGCCAGCGAAATCAGCCAAAAGCCGCGAGAAAGATCCGGAACGACCGGGTGGCTCGATGCAAGGGACTGCTTTTACGTTTGTTTGTGTTGCGGTTGATTCCGCGCGCGCACTCAGGCCGCGGAACCACGCGGTGCATTTTAAACGACGTGTGCGGGGCGCCCTGCACGAACGAGTTCCCAAAATTTCCTGACAGGTACAGCATTTATCCAGTTAACCCAAACAAAGAAGAACAGTTCGTGGAAACTGTGGAAGCCGGCAGCCGATAACAAAAGTAGTGAAGACCGAGGATGTGCAAGTTTCTTGGTAGGGGTTCGCAAATCCCATCGACCTCCTTTTTTTTTGTTGCCCTCGTTTACATTTGTGACACTGGGCGCCAAACTTGAGGGCGTACTCAGTGAATGGCGTTTGCAATAGCATCGCCAGCCAAGGCCACGCAGGCTGGTTCTCGAGATGGCGGCGACGCCAAATACGGGAGGAGGAAGATGAGGAGTTAGGTTCTGAGGAAGCGATTCGTCTGGCGTCCGAGTGTTTGCCGAGGCAAGCGGATAACTTTGCATGAAATGTGCCGGCAAGAGGGTTCGGACATGACATGAGGCCGGGTCGAAAGTCCGGCAATGTCGGGACATTCCGCAGATGTTGCACGCGTGAGCTCTGCGTGCAGTTCTTCACTCGGGGAAGTTCCACCAGGGGCCGTGCTTGACGTTCAGGTATTCCAGTCGCGAATCTCCCCCGCATTGTTCCTTACGCTGCACCCTTTCCCCGTTTGGGCTTGTCAACAGTGGAGGGAGGAATGGAATGGCGGGGAGCGAGGTAGACGCCAGAGCTGAGGTTTTTTCTCGCGGGATTTGCCAGAATTCCGGCTCGGTCAATATGAGACGTGGGTTTCAAACCGTTGACCTCTCTCTCTCTCTCTCTCTCTCTCTCTCTCTCTCTCTCTCTCTCTCTCTCTCTCTCTCTCTCTCTCTCTCTCTCTCTCTCTCTCTCTCTCTCTCTCTCTCTCTCTCTCTCTCTCTCTCTCTCCTCTCTCTCTCTCTCTCTCCTCACTCTCTCTCTCTCTCTCTCTCTCTCTCTCTCTCTCTCTTCTTTACTTACAACGAGGCATCGACGCATTTTATCGGTATTTCTGTTGTCAAGAAATACTGCATACGGTTTTTCACCGTCCTAGCAGGAGAGGGTTACATCAAGTTTGTAACACAAAGTGAAACGTATCAAATGTAGCATGCACACAAGTCACAAGAAAACACAAGAGTCGCATCCTACGCTCTAGGAGTCACTCTTCGCCCTTACACTGCTGCCTTGACGCGTTGACATGGGGGCTGTGATTGTTCGATTACGCTACGATTTTTGTGCCGCACACAGAAGCCCTCCCATCCTTCTCCCTCCCCCTTCCGAAAGCCCGCAATTTGAAACGAGACGAATGATGTGAAATAGTGAAGATCGCGAACTGTGGTGGCGGTGTTTTGCAGTATTACTCGATGTATTTCCCCTTCATATTTAATTTTGGTCATCCGCGCTTATGTAAGTGCAGTTACGTTGAGAGACGAACTGTGATTTCAGAATTTTAGAATGAAACAAATTCTTGTGGCAAAGAAGGTGACATTCTTTCTATTACTTGTGTTTTAAAACAATTCCAGTTGCCGCTCTTCAATTTAGATGAAACATACTTCATGAGACTTTCCCGGCCTGAACATAATGACGTTGAAAGTTTCTCGCGGTTGTTAAAACAATTCCTTACAAGATAAGCTATGCTCATTGGCGTCTGCACTGAGAAGAAAATATTTTACGCTCTGCGGAGAATTTCCTTTTTTGTTCTACTCAGCTCTTCCCGACTGAACTGGCGCGGGAAATTATTACGGCATAATTTGTCTCCTCCTTCGCTCCTTATCTGAGAAAACCGAGGCATTAGGAGGTCAAGGCGCTTTTTATGGGCGGCGCGCATTACA